>NC_086350.1:10107140-10370531 GCF_036324505.1 Eleginops maclovinus | reverse complement strand
AGTACAGTGGGGAAACCAGGAAGAGTAGAAAAAAACCCATCCAACCAAAAAGCCCAGCACAGCGTTGCCAACTCTTGTCCTTTGAAGTAGCTTGTGGCACTAGCTCCAAAAGCCAGAAAATCTAGGTGAGGCAGTCGCCAATTCTGCAACACTGACTGCCCATTCATCCAGTTCACCCTCTTAAAGTAATCATTTTAAACGTAAACAACAAACATGGCTACCGTTACTGCTCACTGCTGTCAGGCTAGCTGCTGCGATGTGAAATGAGTGCATGAAGAGGGCAGGAAGACAGGCAGGTTGTTCTGGCCAAATGAAACGAATGGACAGAATTTTCTTTTTTTTTTTAAAGCTTTTGATCTATTGATTGCCGTCGAGAAATATAAACTCCAAATGACAACACAAAATGTTTCTAAAACACTCTAGCTTTTAAACATGTAAATGAATTACTATTTTAACTTTATCAAAAATATGATTTGGCTTCTGTATAAACGCATATATATTCATGATTGGAGTGTTGAATTGAAGTGCTGAAGTTACTTTCTCATTAGCTTATTGTTATTACAGCAGCTTTACTTAAAAGACACTCCAGGGATTTAGTGTTTGACCTTTATATAGCTGGCTGACTCACAAGAGCCAGATTTTAATTAGAATTATTATTTTTTTATTTATTCATTTGCATTTTCAATAACAAGTTACAAAGACATAACAAAAACAAGGGTAATAAACAGATACAAATATAACTAGTATTGTTTTAATGATAAGGGAGGTATGAACTCATTAACGCAGCAAAAACAAGGGAAATAAGAACGGAATAATAACCAATTCAAGAGAAAGCGATTCTGAAAATGAGATTTGAAAGGAGAAACAGAGCTAGCCTGCCTCGGGCTTCTGAGGAATCTTCAACATTAATGCAGCAGAGACTGAGAAAACCTAACTTTGGTCCTTGGGCCAACTCTAAAATCACTGGGTCCTACATTTGCCATAATACAATTCAGCAGGGTCTTTATTGAAACCCTCCCTTCCTGATGATTGCCCACATCTTTCAAACTTAACGGCCCCCAGTCTGTTTGGAGTTTCTGTTATAAATTAGTTGTCAGAGATAAACCTGAAGACATCATTAGGGTTATTTTCACAGACTTTGTACAGCTCACTTTAGAGCTAAAAAGCAGCATTGAAAAAAATGTTTTCACAGGCTGAGTATTACTTAAAATGAACTTGTGGACGGGATATCATTTAAATTCATCAGTGTGAGCAGAAATTAATGAAACAAACATGATATAAATGTTTAATATGAAAGAAATGTATTTACTCATCAACAGAAACATAGCTTTTTGCTATTATGCGCTCCCCATTGATGCTAGCACTGTAAAGGTCATCACATCGTTATTTGCAGACTGAAACTTACATTTTTGCCTAAAAAAAACCTATTAACGGAAATACATTTAGATCTCAAATAGTTTTCCTTATTTCAAACTAATGCACCAGCCGTTTAAAATGGTGGCTTATTTGAAACTAGTGTACTTGTAATGTTTCTTGCTGAGTTTCTATCTTCACGGTTTACTGCACTTTATTTGTTTGTCACATTATTAGAAGTGTCAGCAAATGAAATGTGATAATATACTCCACTTTTTCTCTGTGCCCCGTTCTCAGGCATGCACACCAGCATCAGCGAGATCCTGAAGGAGAAAAGCCTGAAGCCGTCTCGCCGCAGCCTGCCCTGCCTGGCCCAGAGTCAGACGCATCCACTCAACCTCAACCACTTCCTGTCTGTGCCTCTCAGCCCGGAGCCCAAACCAGAAGCCCAGGGTCTGAGTCAGAGCATCAGCACCTCCTGCAGCCTCCTGCCGCCGCAGACAGGTCAGTCTGCTGAGCTGTTAGTGGTTAAGATGCTTCAGTCATGAGAGAGATATGTCAGTTTGCATCATGTCTTGTGTGGATTTTAATGTTTACTTTGGAATCTGCAGTGGCAAGTTAAAGTAAAAAAGATTTAAAGAAATATATTTTTAATTTGCGAGTGAGTTACATAATAACCAATTCTAGTCAAGGGGGAATCATTAGTTCTTCCCAGTAAAAGAAATTACATTACCTTTTTATACACCATTTTTAATACATTTCTTGTATTATATGTTGATTTAAGGAAAGTATTTTGCTTGATGAATGTATAGATTTTTCTAAAAGCTCTATTTTTCTCATACAGCCTGTTCTGAAGCATCTCTTTATACCCTCTGTCTGAAACCAGAGCTCAGTCTGCTCTGATTGGTTAGCTGCCTGGCTCTGTTGTGATTGGTCAACCGCTTACAGATGTCCCGCCCCTTAGCATATCACGTACAATGTGTTTGAGCGCTAGCCAATCGAAGCGCGAGTGTTACATAGTGATGTCATTATGTTACAGAAGTAAACAAAGGATTTCAATGGAGGCGTTTCAGGCAGGGGGGAGTGTGGGAGAGTTTAGCCTTTGCAGACGCTTTAAATCGCACAACCTATATAACACACTACAGGAAAGGGAAACCTCCCCAAAAGGCATAATAGGGCCTCTTAAAACTGTTTTGTTTACAGATGCACTGGCAATTTTTACCCATTGTTGGATCTATATGGCCTCCTTTAGCTGGCAAAAAGTGATTTTATTGAACTTCATATGAACCATCTTTGTACTCGATCTATCCTAAGTTGAAGCTCTTTTTTCTGATGTGTTAAAGTAATTTTTCCTATTGTTTGAAAATTCCTACAAGGAAGCCGCATCATGTCTGTGATGCAGACTGTTATTCCGGTGTATTTATATGCATTGTTATTGGTGCCATTTTGTGTTGAATGTTTATTCTCTCTCTTCTCTGCACTGACTGTATTGAATATTGCGCTCAACAAAAACACAGATTTTCAGTGTGTTGGTGACATTTAAGGCGTGTGCATAATATTTATTGAGCAGATTGTGATAATACTGCAGGGGATTTAGCACACATAATCACATGTTTCTTATGCGTGTTCAGAGGCGGTGAGATAGTGTGGTGGGAGAACTGTTCCGAGTAAACAATACATCACTGGCTGAACTCGAAAAATGCAAATGCCCGTTGGAGAGAGAAAATGATTCAGTCTTAATAATATCTCCAAGAATATTCAGAGGCCGATGACAGGGAAGGCTCTAGCCCATGCAGCACCTCATCATGTGGATATTTTCATGGCCTTGAGATGTCCTTTATTTGACCCTTTGGTATTTCTCTGCTGAGTGCAGGGTGCTAAAGTGGGACGGGAGACGCAGGTTCATGCAAATGAGGCAGCACAAGGTGAGGTGCTGCTATTTTTGGAAGAAGTGGCTCGTAGTTGTTGGGCTGAAAATAGACGTCTGAGGAACTGGTCTAATTCTTTTTTCGGCCTGAGGGTGCAGACAAAAGGAGAGAGTAAAGACTAACCAGTTTCCTGCCTGTGTGATGTGACAGATGTGACTGACGATAAAAATACTTTAATGTCAGATCTTACAGTGGTTTTGCATCACAGCTCAACATCAAAAGAAGAGAAACAGGGATATCTACATTTAACACAAAAGTACAATTGAGAAATACAATATTTTCAATACCCTTTAACACAAATGTGATCTAGAATTAAGCTTCATCTTTAATTTAAGCATTGAGTGACTGGTACACAAAAAGGTGCTTCAGTACTGTTGCGTTCATTTCACTGTTGACTGCACTTATGTTATCAATTATGTAACGCAGCACCTTAAACTCAAACGCCTTAATAGACTCACATCACGGTTTCTTGCTGTTTGAAAACTCAGCACAACCAGGGTAAATTCAGACTGCTTTTGGATACCTTTTAACTAACTATGTACTTTTGATAATGCGTGTATTAGTGACTGGATAATATAGTTTTAAGTTAATGATTGTGTTGGGTAAAATATTGTTTTCATAATAATGAAATCAATGGAAACTATTTGCCAGAGATTTAGTGAATCTAAAGATTGTAGGCCTCAGCTGTGGTCTTAAAATATATGGAAGATTCGGAAGAAAAACAATTGAAAAAAGGGAAACGAGCACAGCTAGTGATTCTGCATTTCAACTAAATTATTTTTTCCCCAATAATATTCTTACACTTTTAAAAACACATTTTTGTCTCGGGACTCTAATGTACTTTTAGTTAAATGAACTTCTAAGAACAAAGCAAATGAACCAATGCAGTTCCACGTGCATTTGCCATCGCATGTTGGAATAACTTAGATGTCTTGCATCATAGTTCAGCAGAGCAGTATGAAGATGTTCTGACTGCAGTCCCACTCAGCAGATCTGGTGCTGAAGTACACACATGACACATTTGACTGGAGATGTGAGCCGAGCTGTCACACATAACTTGTGCTGTGCTGTGAAATGAAGCATCTCCCTATAGCTATAGGAGCAGGTCCATGTCACGCAATTAGAGTGTATGTATTTAGATTTAGTCATTGCCTCAATCAACTTTCACATAAGGGGAATGCATATCACATACATACAAATAGAAAAGCCTCCACAGAGTATGCTCAGTTGCAAAATAGTTATAGCTTGTCAACAGGGCTTTTTTGTGGCAAAAAAAGGCTTTCTGATAAGGTTTCAAAACACTTTGAGCTTCAGGAAAAAGGATTTCTTGGGGGATGCATACAGATTTAGAAAGGAAGGAAATGCAATTGGCCCTCTTTCAACATCTCTGCATGGATCTTTTAAGCAGCATCTAGGTGTCGCTCTATAGCTGGCGACCACGATTAAATCATTTAACTCAGATCTGATTTCAATGTGGGAGCTGGATTGACGAAAATATTGATTAGAACATCAACAAAAGAGTCATTACTGATGAGATACTTTGCCTGGTGCCTTACCTGTTCAATAACCGTCTCTTTCATCACGCTGTGTCTGTGTGCAGCAGAGGATGGGAACGATCAGTATGTGGAGGAGTCAGAAGTGACGACGTGTGAAACAAAGGTAGAAGAGTCAATTCCACTGAAAAAGCCTTCAACCCGTGTTAAACTACAGGCCCGCAATGACTCAGTTCAGGTACCAAGCTCTCAGTTATCCTCAATTATTACCACAAATGAATAGTTATTGTGTCACTGACCTACTGAGAGCTTTAGCTGTCTTGTTATTAGCGACGCTGCATCGTATAATGAAGTCTTTTCACCAAAGGGAAAGAATTCAGCTGGGCTGTTCTTCCGAGATGGGAAAAAGCGTGTCGACTACATCCTGGTTTACAAGAAGTCCAGTCCACAGGTGGAAAAGAGGTGCACCTTTGAGAAGAATTTACGGGCTGAGGGTCTAATGCTGGAGAAGGAGGTAAAAAATGTTTGGTATTAGAAGACCTTTATGTCCTTCATTCAGTTCTCAAACTCCTGTGTTTTCATTTTAATCCTAAAGCCTTCCTTGACCAACAATGACATCATGTTCGTGAAGGTGCACGCTCCTTGGGATACACTTTGCAAATATGCAGAGCAGATGAACATCCGAATGCCTTTCAGGTAACTTGTGGAAGAAAAAAAGATTTCAAATGTATGTGTTGAAACGTCAGTGTTTTTTAAACCAACCTAAATCATTCTCTCTAACTTCTTCTTTCTCCAAGGAAAAAGAGTTACTTCACAGATTGGAAGAGCAAAACCCTGGGCAGGTAAATCGATTTAAGATATAGGACTATTTTCCTCTCTCACTATCTGGGGGTAGCAAGCTGGATGCTTCAATGCCTCTAATGAAATTTGTGAGATGCACAGCTGCAAAGCCTCAGCCGTGATGTGAGCTGTGGAGGGAGTTTAAATGTTTCAACAGTATAGTTATCATTCACCCCGGTGAGAAACTTAAACTATGAAAGTTTGAGCAAACATTTATTGTCCTTTTCAACCCAACCAGTGAGCGAGTTTTAATTAATCCAGGATTAATCAACCTTTACATAAACTGAGTAAATAAACAGTTTGTCTTCAGGGATTAGGTTCTTTAATTGGAAAGTCCCCCCCCTGTGTGCAGCACTGATAACAGCTGAAATGGTGCCGTTGACCTTTGTTTGTTGTGATGAATGTGATTAATGAAGCTTTATAACCTTTTAAAAAAGCACAGCATCCTGATGGGAAGAGAACAATACCTTAACATTGACGCTGCTCTTCTATAAAATATGTGTAAGCTATTACTCAAATAGAGCTGCACAGGATGATTAGCATACTATTGTTAGAGAGATGTTCTCATGCTTTGATGTAGTGTTCAAGTTGCTCTGACAGGATTCCATATTTCCAACTCTCAATGTTGCTTGAATACAAAAACAAGATCTCTGAAAGAAGCATGACTTTTTAAAATACCTTTAACTCTATGTACATTTTATTTCTGCAAACTCTATAAACCCTTAAAAAAGAGGCCTTATTATGCTTTTGGGGGTTTTCCCTCCCCCTAAGTTCCCTCAAGAGGAAATTTCTCTCCCATTCACATAAAAATAAATAACTTATTGAACATTAAAGCACGTCAACATGTCAAAGTAGAAGCACAAAATACAAATATCAACCTAAGAATTAGCATAACAGGGCCGCTTAAAAGCCTTTTCTCAATTACAATGTTACAATGAGTAATGCAGGACATAATAAAAAATCTTGAGCAGTATTTTGTCTGTTTGCTCATGCCCTTCTCACTGCTTTGAAGTGGGCAGGAAACATTTCTTGTCACTTCCTTCAATGCACCGATCCGTATTTTCATTTGATATTCATTCCTTTTTTATCTCAGCAGTGTCGTCCATCCGGTGATGAAAGAAAAGGGAAACGATGTTTGAACTGCGGCAATGATAGTAGACTTTTATGTGTAACATGTGAAAGAGCCCTTATAAAGCTTTGAACTGGCAAGGGTTAGTGAAGTGTGATATTACCGGTCATTAGGGACTGCTGGTCATTAAACTGCGAACATGGTGTGACTCACACTGCTTCCACCTTTCAGCTCTGTTTTGATCTGAGATTATTGATGATAATAAGCAGGACAGGTGCCACAGGACAAAGTAACTCCAATAAATGTGGCTGCTTTAGTGTTTTATGATACTTCATAAGGTTGATATACTGTATCAATAAACTCACTAACACATTATTGATAGACAGTAAAACAATTAAGAGTTGATAATATGGCTAATTTGAAAATGATAATATTGTCTTTTCACCTTTTTTAGATACAGTATTAAATGGGCTTTTAAATGGTCATGCTTGGAGGACACACACACACGTACACACACAGACCAGACAAAATCACAAGAATCTCTCGCCCACTTGTTCAACTGAGAACAAAGCACTTTCAGACATTGGGTGAGAAGTATCTTAGTCACTGTGAACAATGAGGACCGTTATGATTCCTTCACAGCTCCCGCAAAGCTCCCAAAGCTTATTTACCCGAGTACTAAATATGCTTTATGTGTTTACTAATGGTCTGTCTCTAGCTCGCGTCCCTGTGAAGCTGAACAAATGGGCTCTGTGCAGGCAGTGACAGCTATTGGGATGATATCATTACTTTCTGTACAGAACCTGTCCTTTTTCACAAGAGCATTTATAAAGCGCTGTCTGGCTTTGCTGTTTTTTCCCCCAGAGCTCACGTTTATATTCATCAGATCCATATCAGGTCACAGCCTGACAAGACAAGGGACCTCTATACTCAGCCAACTCATGTTAGCTCTCGGGAGGTTAATGATTGTCTGATGGTATGAACACCTCTTTGGTCCAGACTGAAATGCATCGCGACAAATGGATAGATCACTATGACCTGTGTACATCGATGTGTGGAGCCCTCAGAGATTAGAACTTTTGTGATCCCATGACTTTTCATCCAGCACCATAATAGGGTTGAAATGTTAGCATTCAGCTCAAAGCGCTGCTGTGCGTTAGTGATGCCTCACAGAGCTGCTAGCGTGGCTGCAGCTCTGGTTTGTGTGTATTGATTATGAAGAGGTCTGGGGAATTAGAAATGTGGCTGGAGAGGGGTTGAAAAACTGTGATAATAACATTATAATTAGATTTAATTTAGTGGGTTTATGAGAATAAATTGGCTTTGTGATACGGTATCGATTCTTTAAAACACTATTGATTTTTAATGAATCGATAACATGCAATGATTTGTGGCAGACTGTGGCTCAGATTGCTAGAAAAGTAGTGCCAGGAACTCTGATAAATGCAAATACAATAAGTTAAATCAAAATGTGAACTCTTTTTAATCATATGAGTATGGAGATGTAGTCTTTATACTTTGAAAGCTTTTCTTAAATAAGATTTGAACTGTGTATTACAATACCTGTTTTGCTTACAGTATCACCCCATATTAACTCGTAACCCCTGTATCTTGAACCTATCGTATCGCAACATAACCTCTTATACACAGCTCTATCGTTTGGAAGTCAATGACTGCCTTTAGACTTGATATTCCTAAATCGGCACTGCAGTAGTATTTAAGAAATGCCTCATAATAAAAAATAAATAAATAATCCTTGTTGAGTTGGATTTAGCAAGCTGTTCCCATGGATCAGAGGCTCACGATATATGAGCAATCTGAAAATAAAAAAACATTATCTGCATAGTGATGCCTGCTGTGCGTGCGTGCGTGTGCATGTGTGTGTAAACGTTTTCAGTGGGTGTGAGGCGGTGCGAGCTTGTCAGGGTTGTCAGAGAGCAAGGTTAGGCGCCCCTGTTCCACATGAAAGAATTCAATCTTCATGTTAATCTGTGCCCTTAATCCTGTTTTCTCTCTCGTGCGTCTGTTCAGCAGGTTTCATCTGAGATGCCGACAGATAAAAAGCTGGCTTCCCAGAAATCCCATGAAGCTGGACAAAGAGGCCTTGCCTGATCTGGAGGAAACTGACTGCTACACCGCTCCCTTCAGCAGAGCACGCATGCATCAGTAAGGAGAACACGTTCACAAGTCATTCAGAAAGTAACGCATGTGATCAGGGCGTCACATAATGGCCGTGTCTGTATCAGTAGTCTAAGCTGATATAACCCTAGTTTCCCTCTCGCCCAACTCATCCACTCATGCCCTGAGCTGTGAATGAGAAATGTATAAACCATCAGTCTTGTATATTTTATATCTTTGAGTCAGAACTCTGAAGACAAGCCGATCATAAATAATATATTGAAATGCAGCTGCAGATCTGCATGACACGATAGGATTTCACCCCAATTCCTTCCTGTTCCTTTCATTTACATGTTGATGAAAATTTGATGAATCTATCGTAAAATTTCTCAGTGATTCATTTTAAATGTTTCCTTTGCACGTCAACTTTGATGGCTTTTCTTTAAAAAAACAATGCTGGAATGAAACAAACTTCTCACCGCTAAATTGAGTTTTAATAAGCTTTGCTGCATTTTCTGCTCCCCTCCCGTTACAAGGCTGTGACTGGATGTTATTGATATATCGTTACATGATAAATAACTGAAGGAGTGTGCTGTTACTTTCCAGCTTCACTATCAACAATAGAGAGTCCTTCTTCTCCAATTCCACCAGAAGCAGAATAATCCATCACGTGCTGCAGCGCACCAAGTATGAGGAAGGAAAATCGAAGATGGGTAAGGCTTTCTCTTTTAGCTCCTCATGTACTGAACAATACCTCCACTGGTGTCACATTAGTGTCGGGGATTCCCTAGGCTCATTTATATGGATATAATAAAGCACAAGTATCCATCATAATGACCTTATTAGGACTCTTCATTCACTGAGAAGACGATATATATTCTAGAAATAAATTTGGTTAATTGTATTGCTTTATTAGCAAGCAACTTTAGTGTTGCATAGAAAAAGACTTGAATAATTAATACCAATGGGAGGCAATGGAACAAAGGACACGGTAATGCTGTCTTCATTTTTATCGCTGTGTTTTCCTGCTGCTGGGTTTTTGTTTATTGTGTCACTAGCAAAGCCATCAGGGGCACCACTGAAAGAGACAGTCTAGACTTTGTAGTAGATTCGGCTTCACAGAGCAAATGTAAACTAGAGGAGGAATTATTTATTTGTTTATTGTATTGCATCGGGGTGATTAAAAGCTTTTGGTTTCCTCCAAATTAAAGCTGATGTGTTTTGGTATCAGCTTTTAAACAGCTCATCCACTCCCACATCTCCTTCCTCTCTGTCTGCCGCTGACATGTTTTGCTGCTCAAAGATTGGCCTTGAAGGGCGGGAACCTCTTTCACATCAATATTTTAACACTGTTGACCACTCTACTCTCCGACAAAGGCGATCAGCTCCTTCACAGGGGTGGAAAATCATGTTTTAGGATCATCCCTCCCAGCTGCTGCTCTCACTATCTACAGTCTCAGTCAGGGCCCTGGGACAATAATGCAAATTAGTGCACTATTGTCCTGGGAAACATAACATAACATATCATTCATTACCAGTACCTGCAGCCAATTCATACTGTTTTTGTAATGAGTACTTTTACACCAAGTAATTAGGGTCCAGCAAAACAAAGCAGGTTATTTTAGAGTGTTTGCAGCCTCTAATGTGGTTATCTAATGCAGCTGGCTCGTTACATAATGCAGTAAATTGTTATTACTGTGGAAGAGTTGCTTTAAATTAGTCTCCCATTGGACCCTTCTCGTAATTGTGGCCAGTCTTGAATTTGTAATGTGTTTTTCTACCTGGTATATCTGCATCCTTTGACATTGCATGCTTTTTTCCTGCTTTAGGTATCAACCGGTTGTTGGGAAATAACACATATGAGGCTGCGTTTCCTCCTCATGAGGTGAGAATTTTTTTCTTGCTGTGTTGTAGAGATTAACCGATTGTCAAAGTATAAAGTTTCTCCTGTAATTAATCATTTCCTTCTCTTTGTGTCATCAGGGCGGCTACAAGAGCAGACATCCAATTAAGACGCACGGAGCTCAGAACCACAGGCATCTTCTATACGAGCGCTGGGCCCGCTGGGGAATGTGGTACAAATACCAGCCTCTGGATCTCATCAGGTAATCTACACAGCTTCACAAGCTCTTTCTGAAAATGTACACATGCTGCAGTGTCCTGGTTATGAGCCTTGTTCTGTCTTTAATCCTCGTCAGGATAAGGTGTTTAAATAGAACATGTTGTAACCCAGTTGTTTTCCTCCCTGATGATAAAGATATTGAGGTTTCTGATCACATTCTGCTGTCTGAACAGGCTTTGTCCCTCCCTAGTTTTTCAGTATATTCCTGAACCCATGGAGCTACTTTATGAGTTGAGAAATTGTTGGAGTTTGACTTCACCTAAGTTAATAGCTGCCTTGGCACTGCTGTGTTTCATCACAGTTTGACATTTTGAGAAATGCACTTATGCAGTTCACACTCTCGCCAAGAGTTAGATGAAAAGATTGATAATACTCTTTTGTGTGAAGTACAGAGCTGGATCCAGGAGGTGATTAATTTAGCCTTGCATTGGGGCTGGAAACAGGGGAGAGCACGAATAACTCCCTATAAAACTAAACATTTTCATTGTAGGCCGATTCTTTTTACCTTTTTGTTAATTTCCTCCTGACATCATAAACATTTGTCAACCATTAGAGGTAAACTGTTTTGCCATGAGAGATTTTTTTTATACTGTTTTAATGTGGCAACATATTTCCTGGGTGTGCGTATTAGAAGCAGCTTCTGCGTATCAACCTTATTGGTGATGATATGTCATGCTGAGTTCACACATGTTGTTGAATCTTGTTAACACAATTTAAATGGTTTCTCAGTTAACCATTATTGATAAAGCGTTAAAGGAATGCTGTGAAGGAAGATCTTTATCTCCCACATTTGTAACTTCGTTATCCTGAAACAAGTGTGCATATATAATTGAGGTAGTGCTTCCTCATTGTTAATAGAGTGATGCATATTGATTTAGGAGTTGCCTTATACTGAGCTGATTAACTGGAGCATTTGTGAAAGGCGTGTCTTGCTCAAGGGCATCCTGACTGCTGTGGTTTAGGAAGAAGAAACAGTTACTGAATCATTTCCCACCACAGCATTATACGGTAGGACCTTTCAGCCCAGCAGCCTCTTCAACCATTAAGCCACTACAGCCGACCTACAGTGCACTAACCACACACTCAACTCCACTGCAAGTAAACACAGCCAGCTTTAATTAACTCAGTCTGTGAATTCTGACCTCACTGTCTCTCTCCCAGGCGTTACTTTGGTGAGAAAATTGGTCTCTACTTTGCGTGGTTGGGCTGGTACACCGGCATGTTGATCCCCGCCGCCTTGGTCGGGGTTTTTGTTTTCCTCTACGGTCTCTTCACGATGGACTCCAGCCAAGTCAGGTCAGTACACACATCCTAGAAGGTAGAATGAACGGTTGTTGGAAAAAAATCTATTTGAGTAGGAATTCATATTCTTATCTTTTAAGATTCTGAATCAATTTTCACTTTCCAAAACTCACTTGACTCTGCTTTCATGCCATCATTTGCCCCACTACCCTGTATTAGTGAAATGAACACCACAATGTACTGAATCAAAACATTTCTTTGGAATCCACTATCTTCTTATATTTGATTCAATTGAACTTAAAAAGTGAGATGCCTAGAGAACGAGAGCTCTAGTAAAATGTGTAAAACTCCTGATTGTCACTGTCATTTTGTGGTTTCTTGTCTCAACAGTAAAGAGATCTGTGAAGCCAACACCACCATCATGTGTCCTATGTGTGAGGATACCTGTCAGCCGTGGACGCTGAGTGACAGTTGTGTGTACGCGAAGGTCAGTAGTCACAACATAGTGGTGTGTAAGAGTCATCCACTTCTAGCACCTTACAAACATGTTTAGGACTAAAACATCACCCCATAAGCTAACTCAACTTTAAAACGTTCCAGAGTATTTCATTATCACAGAAAGCCTGGAGCTCTAAAGGGATTATCTTTTCATTTTAAGTATTTAATTCAGATTTTGAAACAAAAATCTATATTTTAAAGATTTGGTTCGACATGTTTGGAAATACGCTCAACTATTGTTTTTAAGAACATCAACACTACTTTCATTTATGTCCGTTTTGAAGCTACCTCTTGTGCCCTGTGGTTGGTGTATTTATCCTAAGCTAAGCTAACTGCAGGATTGGTTTCATAATTTACCTTTAATGTTCCTTCAAATGTCTCATGAGAGCCCCCATGCTCTGGGGTGAGAAACTCTGCAGCACGATGTTGATCATCATCACAAAGTTCTGTATTTGAAGTAACATTTCTGTTTCATCTATCAAGTCCACCATTTCAGGAGTCACTTTTTCAGAGCAGCTCTTCGTGTGCTTGTGTCTCTAGGTGACCCATCTCTTTGATAATGGCGGCACCGTGTTCTTTGCCATCTTCATGGCTATTTGGGGTAGGTGGAGGCTTTCTTTTGTCCTTTTTTCCTGACTTCGTGAACACTTTTTGTCCTACATCAACTCTATGCTTGGCTTGATTCAAACCCTCCTAGAATTCAAATCTATTTTTACACAGTGTGTCCGAGCTCATACTTCTGCTCTCCACTCAACTCCTCCAAACTGAGATTTCAATATTCAAGTAAACCCTCTGCAGTGCAAATACAGAATGTTCCCTCTGCTCATCATTTGTCAGCGAATAAATCGTGGACAGGTTTTTGTCTGATTGAACGTCTGCGCTGACTCTCCCAGTGCCATCCGGATGTAATTAGTTGGATAATGAAACATTTCTCAAGGGGGAGTCGGTATCGTTCGGCTGACAGGGTTGGGGAATTGTACACTGATATAGCAGTATATTGCAGCAATGGTTCCCACAGCTATAATATCTTGGTGATGTAGAGTATGTGCAGCGTCTTGCCCACATCCATCTCTCTGACAGCGTGGTAAATAATCACCTGTAACAAGAGGACACACTACTGTTTGTGTCTGGGCTAACTGAAGGCCGAGGGAGGTCCGTGGCTCTGAACCCTGCATGAAGGCTTTTGGGAATGTGGGCCAAAGTAACAGTACTGCACCACTGAGTGAGTGCACTATTGTCTGTGTGAAGGAAAGGGCTGCTTTTCTCTCTCTTTAAACAAAAGTGGGTCAAGCTAAATTACACTTCAACATCTTTACAGCAGACAAAGTTGTTCTGACTGAGGATTCACTCTTTGTTGCTTTCAAACACCACAACATCACTTTGTGTTACCTGCATCACATATCACTGTAATCTCTTCCTTTCATTTGAATTGCATCAAAAACTGCACCTGTGTACAGTTGTAATACACCTGTGGCAATATGCAGGTATTGACCATAACTGTGACATTTAAACAGGACATTTTGATATCAGGATAATAATTGACATATTATAATATTGTTGTTTCACTATACCTGCTCTTTTTGTAATCTTTTGTACAGTTATGGTTTTAGGCACACTGTCCTCATCCCAACACTCGTATTTATAGTGTAATTAATTTGATGTCAATATGTCAATATTGTGATAATATCTTTATTGTGAATGAATTTGGCCATGATTATAGGCTAGTGAAAATATGAGCTGACCTCACTACAACCAACAATTACCGTCAATTGAATCTGTTGGTAATTTTTTGGATGAATTGCTTGGTCTAAAAACATACAGTTTTAAAAAAAATATCCTAACCCCTGAGTTGATGTTATGGTGTTGCTTGCTTTGGCATAGCAACATTATAAGCAAAAAATAATGATTTTCAAGGATTATTGTGGCTTAATTGATTAATTGACTCGGATTTATTAACTGTTTTAGATAGATAGATAGAATCGGAGGATGAAACCCTCTTTATTCGTCACATACATGCACACAGCAGAGCACACACAGTGAAATTGGTCCTCTGCATTTAACCCATCCTAGTACTAGGAGCAGTGGGCAGCTATTGTGCAGCGCCCGGGGAGCAATGGGGAGGGGGGATTGGAGGTGTCCGGTGCCTTGCTCAAGGGCACCACAGCAGGGCCTAGGAGGTGAACTGGGACCTCTCCAAGTAGCAGTCCACTTTCCATATTTCAAGTCTGTTCGGGGACTTGAACCGGCGACCCTACGATTCCCAGTCCAAGCCCCTACTTACTGAGCCACTGCTGGTTTTAGCTCCAAGCACATGCAAATGTCAATCACAGCACTGATTGAATACTCCTATCAGTCTTTATTAGACGTTGCTTCCTCTGCTGCAAAAATCACATGTGTGTAATGTCTGTCTAATGAAAACTGACAAAAAGAGCTGATTCAGTACTTTAGTGTTACAGTGTCTCACACAGCTCATATGTGATTGCGGTGTTCCATTTCCACTCCGAGCTCCCCCTGTCACTACCCTTGTACTAATGGTTATTTTCCACATTTATTGAACCACATAAATATTGATTCTGAAGCGTGCGTGCCATTCAGCCTTTAGAAATTGGTTTTTCCTTCTGTGTTATATATCTGTGATAAACCAGAATACATGAAAACTCTTCACAGACAAAGATTACCAACATCATTTCTGGTGTGGTGTTCAGCTTGAGATTCAAAAGACTTTCACACAAAGGAAACAATACCTCCTGAGTTTAATTCTGCCCACAGAAAGCTTCACTTTTGAAGTCAACACAAAGAGGCACTCGCCTGACAAAGACACAACTTAGAGCAAAATATTGTACAAGTAAAGCTTGAATGCTGTTGCCACTTTTCTTCAACCTTGCCACAGAAGCTAAGCGGTCTGTGAACTGATGGCTGTAATCAGTTTCAATAAGGGCCAATGGACGTCACTGCAGTCTGTGTTTCACTCAGGATATCTGGTGTTAGGTTCTGCATTGTGTCCGAAGTGAACAGCCAACTGCAGTCTCATTAATATTAATCACCCTGTCTGCTACATATCAGACTATAATGTGAGTGTATCCTGTTCTCGTCCGCAGCCACTGTGTTTCTGGAGTTCTGGAAAAGACGGAGGGCAGAACTGACTTATGACTGGGATCTCATCGATTGGGAGGAGGAAGAGGTAATTCAGCCATATCCTCAAATAAATGACCTTAGAATTTTAGTTCATGCAACACGTCTTCTAAATTTGACACTGATTGCACAATTATAAAAAAGAAAAGAATGAATAGTTCTTCTGACTATAATGTGTGTGGTTAATCAGGAGGAGCTGAGGCCTCAGTTTGAAGCCAAGTACTCCAGGGTGGAAAGAGTCAACCCCATCTCCGGAAAGCCTGAGCCGTTCCAGCCGTTCTCAGACAAACTCAGCCGGCTCTTGGTGTCTGTGTCCGGAATATTCTTCATGGTAAACCCTTTGATCTTTGAATAATCTCCCCTTTTGGGATTCAGGCTCAGAGTGAGGTAACCGTTTTTGCCTGTGCCACCTTTTGGAGGGTTTTTGATGGCATCACATCTCCCCCTGCTGGAGGAAAAGTGCGTTGATAAATAGGATGTCTTCATGATGGTCTAATTTACATTTCAATGATGAGTGTTTTGTTTACCTGAATTGGTAATTTTTTCTTGATCAATAGGTTTCTTCTTTATTCTGCACCCTTATTCATTATAAGATAACATTAAACAACCTAATATGAAGTATTCATCACACACATGCATATTACATCCCCCTCCTTCTACGCCACCTCTCCTTAGATTTCCCTCGTTCTGACAGCCGTGTTCGCGGTGGTGGTTTTCCGTCTCATTGCCATGGAGAAGTTTGCTTCATTCAACTGGTATTTTGTGAAGAAGAACTGGCAGTTTGCCACCTCTGGCACTGGCGTCTGCATCAACTTCATGATCATCATGTCTCTCAATGTGGTGGGTGTCTGAACAAGCATCATCTGGCATGTTTACATATTCTGTCAAACAAATGTCATGAAAGATTTACTCTGAACTTTCATACTTTCATCATATCCACTACCAGAGAGACTTTGTTTTTGTGTTTGCTGAGATTCCTGTTTGCCTCTCTTTTTCCTATTCATTATCCTCCTCAACCTTTTCCATGTTGATGCTTACGAGTACTATCATCTTGTCAGGTTTATGAAAAGGTGGCCTATCTGCTGACAAATTTAGGTGAGTGTTGTCCACATTTTTCATGCATACTTTTATAATCTCCTGCTTCTAACATGGTTGACAAAGATTTATTTTTTCCCTTTTCCACCCCAAACAACCCCTTTTTCTCTCCTTCTCAGAGCACCCACGGACAGAGTCTGAGTGGGAGAACAGCTTTTCTCTGAAGATGTTCCTGTTCCAGTTTGTAAATTTGAACAGCTCCACATTTTACATCGCTTTCTTTCTCGGAAGGTAGGCTGGCTGCCATGAACTGTTCCCGTTTACAGTGCATTTAATGAGCGATTGTGAAAAGATGTTTTGTTTCAAACTCTCATGTCATCTGCCAAGACTCCTTCCCTTTCCCTCCTCACTGTTTATTTCTTCGGACCTCATCTTTCACTATTTCCAAAAACTGCCATGACTAGAAATATAACTAATCTGTGGTCTATCAGACATAATTTGCACCTTTTTAGTACCTTAATTTTCTATGATTGGCAATATTAGCTTTGAAATTCAATCTCAATCTGTTCAGGTTTGCTGGCAGGCCTGGAAAATACAATAAACTCTTTAATCGATGGAGACTGGAGGAGGTGAGTGCTATCATGCATCACTGTAAGAAGGCGGATTATCGCCTTCTTTTATCAAATATAATACTCATTAATCTCCCACATAATGACTGGGGTTTTGAATTGTAATGATCCACAACCGAATGGGATAAAGTGTGTCCCAGGATTCAGTCATGGATTTGAATTATCGTGCATGAAATATGGATTTCACACTTTTGTAATTTTGAATGCATTTTTCTCAGTGTCACCCCAGTGGCTGTTTGATTGATCTGTGCCTGCAAATGGGAGTCATCATGTTCTTCAAACAGATCTGGAACAACTTCATGGAGCTCGGTTATCCGTAAGTAACTTTATTTTATAATCATGTGGTTTTCTTTCTATGAACCATTAGAAATGTCACATTTAATCCTTGTTGCTGTATATTCCAGTGATTGGCAGTTTACAAACCTTATGTAATTTCGGTTTAGTTTTTGTCCTTTAGCTCATTAGCAAATGAAAAGGCTTTTTCTCCTGCAGAAACACATTAAATCCTCTTGTGTGCGGCTTAGGAAAAGGCTTCCTGCAGTGCTCAGTCAATTGTCAGAAATAATTGCTTTGAGTTGACAGTTAGCTTCTTGCTGCGCTTTCAGTTTGCTGCAGAACTGGTGGTCTCGGAGGAAGATGAAGAAGGGAGGTGGTGGAGGGCCGAATGTAGAGAACAAAGCCCAGCTTCCTCAGTGGGACAAAGACTGGAATCTGCAGCCCATGAACGCCCATGGACTGGTGGATGAATACCTTGAAATGGGTATAACATTTCACCCTCTTAAAATGTTATATTTAGCTCAAGAGGGAATGAAAAAAATCAAAGTATGTATATTTTGTGTGCAAAAGTTGAGACGGACATCCTCTAAAGTTCATCCAAACGCCTCTTTACTCTGCAGTTCTCCAGTTTGGCTTCACCACCATCTTTGTAGCAGCGTTCCCTCTGGCTCCTCTGCTGGCTCTGCTCAACAACATCATTGAGATTCGTCTCGACGCCTACAAGTTTGTCACTCAGTGGAGGAGACCCATGCCTGCCCGAGCCACTGACATAGGTCAATGTGATCTCTGACTGCCCCCACACCTCCTCTCCTCCGTGACTCTCACAAAGTGACTGTTGTATTTTTAGATCACAGCCACTTTCTTCTAAGTAAAACACTGCAGGAACCACAAGTTTTTTTAAATATGGAATTAGATATTTTCCCATTTCCTGCTTCTGCACCGCCATATGCTGCTTCTCGCCTCCCAGCCCATCTGCCCATATGATTACAACCAACTCCCCAAACTGCCATATAATATATGACCAAATGCTTTCTGTGGCACGTTGCCCTGTAATTAAAGGAGGAATCCACGCTGAAACATTTAGTATTCTTCAGCTGTAATGAACACGTTATCTTTCACTCACACTGAATCAAAGAGAAAAGCTTCTTCTGTTCAAGCTGACATACAGATCACACAGAGACTTATCTATTGCAGAAAGGGCAGAGATGATTTCTCTTCAGTGACAGCACAGTAGCCTTTACAGACTTTTTTGTAATGCAGTATCAAAGTATTATAAGTAAATTAAGATTGTTCCTATTCAGTTGTTTGTCAGTATGTTCTGAATAATGCACTTTCTGTTTAAAAGGCTTTGCAAGACCCACAATACTAAAGCTCCAAAGTGTTGTGTATGAAGACCAGCAGATTTGATGTTTCTGACTGTTTTTTCTCTTCTCGTTGGGCTGTCAGGTATCTGGCATGGGATCCTGGAAGGTATCGGCGTCTTGGCAGTCATCACCAACGCCTTTGTCATCGCCATCACTTCAGACTACATCCCCCGCTTTGTTTATGCCTTCAAATATGGCCCGTGTGTGGACAAAGGACACCACCACAAGAACGAGTAAGCTTAATAAATTATGTGAAAGCTTGAGGTGAATCCTGGAGAGTGTTACGGTCTGATGGCTTCTCCTTTCTTCCCCTCAGGTGTTTGCGAGGCTACATGAACAGCAGCCTGTCTGTGTTTGAGATGAACGGCACCAAATCAGTGATGATCGGTTACTGCAGGTACAGAGACTACCGAGCGCCGCCCTGGAGCTCAGTGCCGTACGAATTCACCCTGCAGTTCTGGCACGTTCTGGCTGCCAGGCTGGCCTTCATCATCGTCTTTGAGGTCAGTTCCTTTTTTGTGTGTTAACCAGGAAGACAAACAGCTAAAACTAAATGTATAAAGTATGTATTTGTAGATTATATTTTTACTTTAATGAATTTATGTTCTGTCTTTGTTAAGAGAAAACCTCTCAAGCCCAAGTTTAGTAAGTTAAACGCTGTGATTCTGTGTTTCTGCTACAGTAGGTTGAGGAATTTCACTTAAAAACCCACAAAAATAAATCCCAAATGGAATGGTGGTCCTGCTAAAAACAAAAAGGCACCATGTTTCTTTATTCTTTCCTTGAATAGCTGACAAGATTTTCCTCTAACAACACTGCCTTGTGCAATAATTTATATAGTCAGAAAAACTGGCAAAACACACACCTATAAAACATTACAGGGTACATCAAATGCTTTCTTGTGGTGCCCACAGTGTTATCCTTTTCATGCTTATCGAATTGTGCAACAAATACTGGCAACTAAAGCTGGTCAGATCTGTGGACGGTAACTCATAAATGATTAATGCCTCCCTCAGCACCTGGTGTATGGCATCAAGTCCTTCATAGCATACCTCATACCGGACATGCCCAAGGGTCTCTGCGATCGTATGAGGAGGGAGAAGTACCTGATGCAGGAGACGATGTATGAAACAGAACTGAATCACCTGCAGAAGGAGAGGAAGAAGAAAGGACGGCGTTATCACCATGAGTGGCCTTAGCTTTTACCCCCATATCTTCACTAAAACAGCCCTCAACTTACAGGCACAATCTCCCCCTGCCTGCTTACTTATGTGTTTTAGCTTTGAGAGTGTAGCTCTACTCGGCTGATTCTGTACACCAAAGACACCCCAAATCCTGTTTCAGGCTCCTGAACCTATTCCACTCCCTCGCCATCTGTTCCACGTCCAGTGTTGGCGCTGCTCCTGGTTTCTGACTCGGACCCTCTCCCTGCCCCGGTCCCTTACCCGGCTTTACCCAGCGGGTTGCCCTGTGTCTCGGCTTCACTTGGAAAAACCTGTGCAATTGTAATGTTTACTATGCAGATCAAGGGCTGCAGATCACCACTGTTCACCTTTGGCACCCACCCTGCACTCTCTCTGTGTGGCAGCTAGCTCTCCGCTTCGACTCTGTTTGGTGCAGCTCGCAGCATGGCCGTGTTTTTGTTCCGTCAGCGCCGGTAGAGCCAAACGTCTGCCGCTCATATGCGACAGAGCTACTGTGGCACTTAGCGTTTCTTGTTGCAAAAGAGATTCTGGTGATGTGACTAACAAATACAATGGACACTGTTCCTGCAAAGCGACTGTATATTGCCCTTGAAGCATGCTGATTAATATTTGCGGCAAGAAAAACAAAAAACAGCATTGATCGTGGAGGATGTGAACATCCATTTAGTACTTTGACTACGAATTCTCTATGACAATATATAAAGTGCATGGAAATATTGTTTTGTATCTTTTGATAGACCCCGTCTATCACGATGCCTGGTTCACGTGTGTCTGTTCTAGGTGTGAGCTGTGTGTTAATTCGTTTGTGCTACTGCTGAGTTTGACCATCTTGAGGTGAGGAAATGTGAACTTTAGTGCGATTTGATTGTGCCTACAGTTGTGCACACCACAATTGTGTCACCAACATCACGTGTGCCTGTTTGTGCTGCACGTGCTTTTTTCAAGTGCAAGAAATATTCTCTCTCGTCGTTCTGTCGTATGATCTTCTGTGAATCTCTCTGAACTCTCCTTTTACGATTTGTTTTGGATGCGAGTCACACCACAGTACCTACTCGGGTCTCAGATAATGGCTCTGAAACACGGCATACGTTGTAATGTGACTCCCATCGTGAACAATGTACACACTCGCATGCAGGAGCCACAAATCTGCTCTTCCGTTCTGCACTCGCAGCCAGTTTTCATTTGTTGTCGGAAGCCCTGGAGCGTGGTTGAAACTTGGATCACTTAGACATACCTGTGGCTTGGATGTTCAGCTTGCAAAGAGCATCCATCCACTGTTACTCACTCACAAAGAACACCAACATGACCCATTTCTAGTCCTTTGCTAAGCACACGGACAGATGCAGTTTCAGCTGCTTACTGACTTTTACTAATTATAAACTGAGAAAATAGGTTTTGTTAAAAGCTGTGACCTTTTGTTGTGGTCACATCTGATGTTGGGGAGAAGCATGTTTTTGAGAACTCAGGAAGAAAATGGGCAGCATGAGCGACACATCCATCTGTGAGTCAGAGTCATTTCCTTCTTCATTCATGTCGAGACATATAATTGTAGACTGAGTAGTATTGATGAGAGGGTTGGGCCTGAGAGCTTCAGTACAGGTCATGTTGATCAGATGACAGTAAATAATATTTAGTAGATGTGAAAGTTACACCAAAGTAACTACTGAAAAACATCA
Organism: Eleginops maclovinus; assembly: GCF_036324505.1. NCBI lineage: Eukaryota > Metazoa > Chordata > Actinopteri > Perciformes > Eleginopidae > Eleginops > Eleginops maclovinus. The sequence continues at coordinate 10,348,551 of NC_086350.1, read as the reverse complement.
CTACCCCGACCGCATTGCACTAGATTAAACACTGACAAACGTATTTATAATTTGACATGATTTAATTGTTTGTATTTATTTTGCATTTTTATGTACATTTTATGTATTTCATATTTTTTACATTTCTATCAGTATGAGTTCATCCGTATTCACCCCCAGATAAACTAAGTATCGTCCACATTTCTCAGGTGTCCTCTGAATGTTTTATATTTTCTAAGATGCAATCAAAAGTGTCCTGCTTTATAGGATATATACTTTCTGCACTGTTGTCCATGTGCATGACTATAATGCAAACTCACAGATAATGCATGTTTGATTTTACTTTACAGATCACAAAAAGTATATTAGAGCAGAATCACAGGTGAAATGGAGATGTGCTGTATGATGCAGGTTGTTGGTTAAGAATTAATGATGCTTTCAGGTCATAGTGTTCAAATCCATTGATCTCAATCATGTCATTCACTAGAAATACTTTTTAATTCTCATTCCAGTATTTAGAAAACTAGTCCAGGTTTTCTTCCCTGCTATGTGATTAAAGATTTATGCATGTTGATATCCTTGAGTTTGAACCGATGCAGATGTTTATGGCCTGGTACATTTGTACTGTAGAGTATGCATGACGTAACACCTGTTAAGTCTCTAACAGCGTCTCAAACATATCACCCCCCTTTTTTCATTTAATCCCTTTTGGAGGTCTGGACCTGATGTCTTGAGGCAGAAGAGTAAGAGTATTTTCTAAATAAAAGTCTAATTTATATATTTTGGTCTGGATACAACACTAGTGAATCTTAAGATTCACTCATCTGGGAATGACATTTGTAGAGAATGTTTACTTTCTAACAGCTGAGTTAATGGAAATGGGGGTCAATATTAAAAATGTAAAAGACCTCGGATGTTTGACTTAACCATCCACTTATCTTTTTCCTGTTATCTTCTCTCTAAAGGCATATGTTCACTTTCTCAATAACAGATGCTGCACAATGGTGGAAAGGCTGCCTTCATACCTTCCACTATTGGCGATAGCACAATATGGGTATTGCATAATGATTAATAATGGCATGACCTTGCACATCTCTGAACATTTAGCAGTCTAGGGGGATTATGCTTCCTGTATGCCTCCGAATAGGATTGTGCTTGAGCAAGTGATGTACTTGACGTAGAAGCACAGTGAAGTCAGAGCGTAGATTTAACTGTACAATAAGGTGGTACCAGTCGTGATATGAAGTGTATCAATAACATTGTTTACTTCGTTCCTGTTTACATGTAAAAACCATATTGAAATGTATAAGAATAGTGTAACACAAAATAATTTGGATATCACTCTTTTCTGTAATAAATCATGGATTGTATCTTTTAAAGCAAATCTGGTTTCTTCATTTGTGTTACTCTTATGATCTAAACAACAGACAAACGGCCTCTGGTCCTGGCTGATACTATCTTCATGAAGTTTCACTAAATCTGCTAGCAGAACAAACCAGAGCGCAGCAAAGAGCAGGGATTGTTTTCTTTATTCCCCCTCACTATTATCACAAACCACAAATCTTCTTGCCAGAGAGAGTTCATATGACATGAAAAAAAAGGAAGGAACCCTCTATTTGAGTAATGAAGGATTTTCCCTCTTCTTTATGACTGCTTACTGCCGCTGCTGCTCAGCCCTCATCTTCAGACTGATTTTCCGCTCATGAAATTTAAAGAGGAAAAAACTAAATGGTTTGCTTTAAGCTCGGATGAAAAATGCTTGATACTTTAATTATTTCCTGTGTTCTTTCTTGCTGTTGGATGACTACACCCAGATATTTCCTTTCACGTCTCAAACCAATAGACGTCACAACTGGCCTAAAAAATCTTTGGTTTCACAAACTTACCACTGTTTGGTTACACAGCAAATATATTTCAGATGAAGATGAAGACTTGTTGTGTAACCGCACATTAAGAAAGGTTGATGTTGTGGTATGGTACTGGAAAACCTTTAAGAGGAGGCTGAAAAAGTGTATATGTAGGCAGAGTCTATGCAAACACGTTGAATTCTTTTAACATAATGAACATTTGGCAACAACTTAAAATTTGGGGGAAGAACAAAAAAAAAGAAACTCAAACCCTTGTACATCGTTACAACTATAACTACTATAACTCCTAAATACACTCATCCTGCTAACAGGATAAAATGTATTAACACCAAAATGTACTCAAAGTATCATGTGTAAAATATATACTATGTCTTTTTGTGACAAAGAAACGAAAAAAACAGTAACCTCAAACCTCAAAACATCCCTCCATGGTAACGCAATGTTCAAACATTAAACCTTTTTTTAATAATTTAATACACAAAAATCAGATAAGACAAGATGGATCTTCATATGTCAGGTTATTATGCCATATCATGTCAGATGATGATATATATACTGTATGTGATTGGGTTAACACTTGCATTAATTAACATAATCACATACATGGGTGTGAATAGTGACAGATGCTGGGGAAAAGGATGAATCCACACGCAGTATCTGCTCCCTACAAAAAGATAAATGTTTTGGTTCAACACAAAATGTAGAAAAAATGTAATCTCGAACTCAGGTTGCACAATGCTGCCACAGTTGAAGGTTTTCTGCAGGGCAAAGGTTAGACCTGTGGGTCTGTTCCTCAAGCAGCGTTATACACATATTGAGCATTTTTCCAGAGATGTAACTCAAACGACGGCTTCATATATCAGTTTTGTTAACCACTCTCAGTCTCATACAGACTGCAGACATTAGTTCTCGGTCCCTACCAGCACCTCCCACTGACTGATGTTATTAGCGCTGTTTATGGCTCAGCAGAGATTTACAGTGCAGGTTAGGAAGGTAATCAGTGGGCTAGCAGAGAGTGTGGCCATAAATCCAACTGCGCAAAGGTGTAAAACAGGAATGAGAGCCAAGGAGGACCAGCAGGGGACAAAACAGCCACATTACTGAGGTTCACAAATCATCATCAGCTAGCTTAGAGTAAGAAACAGTTTCCAACAGTAGAGAAGGATTACAGCCTGGTTAAAATTGGATCTATTATATGAATGGAAAAGTTGTGTTTTCACAAACACAAATGACAAATAATGTTGGATTAAAATGTGTCTCACTGAGGAGGCCTATTCAGCATCTATTATGAACGGCAACAACATTTTCCCAGATAAATTCATGATCTCCAGAGATTGAACCACACTGACTCTGTTGATTACCGTTATCTCTACAACAATTGCAGAGTCTCCATTTTATAGATATTCACCTTTCCTTTAGAATTCGATACAAATACATTTGGTGATCGCCTGATTTTGGATCTAGCGCCACCATCACGTCTAATCGAAGTTCCCCGATACTTTCATGTTTTTGTTTAGGAGCAAAAGTACTGACATTCCCATCAGAGCTGTACTTTATATACGCCTCCTAGACTAAGATGTGAACCTGGAAAAAATGACCGATTAACATCAGCATGTTAGCATGATAACAGCATTTAGCCTTTAGCTCTAAGTGAAGCCTCATGGAGCTGCTATCGGTTGACTCGTGTCAAGTCTTGTTCAGTTGTTACACTTACACGTACACATATCCCTGTCTCAGGCTGTCAGCATATTTTTCATAAATTCAATGGATTTGAGTCTTAGCTGGTTCCTGTGAGGTCCTTTCAAAATCACTTATACGCATTTGAACTGACAGCTTGTGACAAGCCTTATTTAGCTTGTTGAAAGCGGGGAAAATGGGAAAGTGAGCCATTTCATGCAATAAAAAATACATTGAAATTCTAATATGTTTTGCATAATGCATTTTCAACAGCAGCTGGTGAAGATAACAGTACAGCAGGCATTGTGTTACCCTAGCTGGGTGATATTAAGATGTGAAGCATGAGTGACAGACGAGTTGACCTGAGCAAAGCTTCCTGCAGGGAGAAGTATCACACTCAAATTATTTTGCAGAGCTTGACGGACAGAGGAACGGACACATGTACAGAGGGTCAAGGCAAAATGCAGCTATCAAACCTCGTGCAGCACCAGAAAACCGTACAGTTATTTGAAGACATTCTGCACAACTAGACATATCATGAAACATCTCCATCATTGCTGTAATTGTTAGTTGTAGAAGTAAAAGTGTAATGAATAGTTACTGTGTGCAAACATATCTTGGAATTGATAATATTGGGGAAATAAAACTATTTGTATCATATGAGTCTTTTATGTACATCTGTGCCTTTGCAAACAATACATATTTTAGTTATTTTATAGTTCAATGTCTCCTAATCAGAGGCAATAAAGTGCCGGCTGCAGAGTAAACACCTGCCAGTCAATCCAACATCTTGTCCTCACGTCTAAAGATCGGATGTATTGCATTTGATTTGCCCTCTGAACACGTGTCTTGCTGGATTGTGTTTATTCTCTGCAGAGCAGAATAATGTATAAATAGCATTAAGCTGGTTTTGTGTTTACGCAAATGCTTTTAAGTCCAGGTGTTGGCAGTTGTGGAGAAAATGACATGCCCGTTAGGTCCCTGTTGTTAAGACACTGATGCTAATATCCTGAGCGTGGCAGTAAATCAACATCCTCACTTTAAATGACAAATTGTGTAAAAATCAAATAGAAAACTGAAATAGTCTGAAAACCTGTAAATCTCCACTTTGAAAATCAATGAGGCATGAGCTGGTGAGCCAGGGAACCTGAAATAATTCATTGACTTTATCTAAACAGACATAAAAGGGAAATATTTTGACATGGGAGCAAATAACATAATACTAAACAGCATGATGAGCAGAGCAGGAGGCTTAGACAAACAATGAGAATATCTTGAGTGGTCAAGAATAAGCAAAGACATTATGTGAAGACAACTCTGTATATATCCGTAGCCAGTGTATAATAAACAGAGTCAGGGTCTCAAAGCCTGGTGCATTTTCTAGATGATGTTCTGATGAAAACATACTGTGAACCTGTTTACCTCCAACACATGCTGTCTCTCTGAGTTGGTGTCAAGGAGGAGAGCTAAGAGTAATTTGTCATCAAAACTCTTCCATTTAATAACACTATAGCAGCAGCATGATGAATACCTCCACTCTCTTTTGAATTTAAATATATAACCTTCAGTTCCAGCGGACCCATTTGTAGTGCTCCCACTCTCCAGAACATTTGTGACTTTATTGCTTTTAAACAATGCGGAGTGTGTGGGCTTATGAACATGTCATCGTTCAATGATCTGTGTGTAGGAAGAGAGGGAAAATGCTGTGACAGTGTTTATAGCTCTATGGTAGTTGAAAGATAGCACAAAATGATATTGCTGATGACGTTGCTGTATGCATTGTAGTCAATTGAGGATTTGGACAGAGGGAAATGACCTCCTCTGCTTTAATAGCTTTTCTCCTGTGTGACTGTTGAACATTGGGACAGAATAATGATCGTAACAAAAGCACTTCTCTTTAGGAATAAATACAAAAATGTATGCTTACAGACGATGCTTTTAAATAAGTGCGCTTTTGGTTATACCGGTTTTAACTGCTCTTGAAATATAACATTTTTATGTTTTCATTAAGATTAAAACAATGTATTGCTTATCAACTAACTCCCCACAAACATAAAACATATTGCCTGATGTTCATTTTCGTTGTGACCGGATATTAAAAGGAATTGCCATGTGGCCTTTTTAAAAAGAAAATGTTGAGCTAAATTGTCCTTGGATTTCTTATAGTACACGTCTCTGATAATTATTCATTTATTTCCAATGTAGCTTTTTTAATCACTACTAAACATTATCATCGTCAACCAAATAGTCACAGAAAACTAATTTAATGAGGAATGATTCATCATCAGTTGAGGGGTAAATAGTAAAGGCTGTATTCCTGCAAAAATTGGCTGCCAAATTTGACAGCATTAGCGTACCTCTTGAATATATCATGCAGTAAGAGCAACATGCCATCCAATACTGCAAAATGTGCATTATGCTGATAAGTGGCACTACACTTTCATGGTACAATTGCTACCGGGTTTTACTTGATTCTCTTAAAAATTCATCCATGCATTGAGTCTTAATATTTTCAGACAGAATTTACTGCACATAGATCCAAAACGTATAGCGACAACCAGCCAGGCTGATTGTCTGTCGGTTCATTATTGCATTATTCAAAACAACATCATGTGGAGGTGTGTGCTCTCGCTGTGTGCTATTTTTAGATTGATTGTTGATTAGTAGGAGTTGTGTTCCTCAAGAGCCTTGTTTTAATGAAGGTCTACATGAATAAACATTGCTTCACTGATAAAAGTTGTCTGAAATAATCATTTTGGGGTCATTAAGGGTCACAGTGAGATTGTGAGTCAGCTGCCCAACTCTGCAGCCTCCCCCACAGCCTGCAGGCCAGTGAGCCTCCTGCTGCCTCACATCAGCTCTGAGAAGAAACGCATTACCCATCTGAAAGGCATCTGTCTAAACTGCAGCATTCAGGTCTCCCAACACATACACATACTGTATATACACACACACACACACACACACACACACACACACACACACACACACACACACACACACACACACACACACACACACACACACACACACACACACACACACACACAGACAAACACAAAGGACAACATTATACAGTAGAAGATCAACAACAACACCCCTCCCAACTCCTCTTAATTATATTTGTCACATCTGTTGCTACATCTGCCTCAGGCGGCTCTGCTTTGACTGCCGGTCAGTTTACTTTCTTTCTGTTTATGTTGAGAGACGCTCTATTTATTCAGGTGTTACTGAAGCAGAAGAAACACAGAAAGGCTGCATGCCGGGAAGCTGTCTTTCTTTGTATCCTTCATGCAACAGTGTAAAGCGGAACCACTGTGGTTTCCAAACAAACAAAAAGCTCCACTCTGGTTAACCAAAGTTAAAGCTTTGTGTCAAATACAAAACATGTGCCTGTACGAGGCTTCCCACGCTTGCTGTAGAGGAAAATAACAAAATATTTTCTACACCTTCATATTGAGTGTTTGTGGCTGCATGTTAGTGGTGCAGCAGATATCCAACTTTTAATTTACCATAATACCGACTTTTTTGTTGTTGGTGTGTTGGTGGACAAGGACATGACTTACCAATGGGATGAACTCAGTACAAAGTGCAAACAGTGTGTGTGTGTGTGTGTGTGTGTGTGTGTGTGTGTGTGTGTGTGTGTGTGTGTGTGTGTGTGTGTGTGTGTGTGTGTGTGTGTGTTAATTATAGAGTTAATTTATTTCAATTAGCAGAGAGATCAGTTTCAGTTCAACATCAGCAGGAAAACAAAATCTAATTAGACTGACATAAGTACCTAAAAAGAGAATGTTTAGTTACACGCCCAAGTAGCATTTTCCCTCACACACACCTCAGTATGTTTTGGTTGTCTGGGAGTAACTTTGCAGTTTTGGTTTCAGTGTATCACTCTAACCAGATTCATTTCCAGACACAGCAGGCAGCTCCTCTCAGTGAAAGAGCTCCATGAACCCTCTGTACACAACCTGCTCAGCTCTAAACCAAAGGCAAACACAGTTACTGACTGCCTGGTTACACAGTGCAGCATTTAGCAGCTAAAGAGTCATATACTGTATCTCATCTCCACATAGATCTGCATCTGATTTATCACCCTGTTTACACTTAACTCTCCTGACCTTTAAAGTCTGCTATGGCCTATTTCCTGACACAGTATTCATTAATAATATCGATATGAGGTGCACTCTATTTATCTTTGCTAGTCTCAGGGGCCTTTCACTGTGTGTTGTTTCATTGATACAGTATACAGTATAAGGATATATTTTGCAACATTATCACACTGAAAATTTCCCAAATGTTTCCAAAATTGTTTTACCCTTTGGATATATATATATATGTAATTTATATTAATGTAACAGTCTGTTTTGATTTGGTCGCCTGTCAATGGCATCGCATCTCCTTTGTGTATGCTTCTGTGTTGTGCTTGTCTTCCAGGAGCTGTGATTACTCTTGTTTGTATCCAGTTTAAAGACACATTTTAACTACTTAAACCAAACCACACTACTTCCTGACATCACAAAACTCAGTCTTTGTTATTGTTTTGATTAAAAAAAGGCCCACCTCCTCCATTATCTGACCTCTACCCCCATCCAAACACCTGCTTCTGATTACCTCATCACTTCCCATTGTGGGTCAGCCCTTTAGCCCATCATGTATTGCTGACAGATTGTGCCTCGCAGTCATACTGCTTTGTTGTCTTGTAGCTGCCTTTTATTTTTGAGCCTTTTGATCCCAGAAAGTTGTCTTCCTGCACAATCGCTTGGTTTTGAAGCTGCTGACATCTGACCTGTATCCTGTCTGTTGACAAGGTAAAACCTCCTTTCATCCATCTACAGCTGTCTGAGGAGTCTGCTGCACCTCTCAACTCAGAACTGTTGGAGGGAATACAACTCAGCAACTGCTTCATGTAAAATTTTACAAAATGTGATCAAACATTTGATTTCCCATTCTATTTAATTCAGACTAGATCAGATCCTTCATTATACTACTCCAGCAACTTTTGTGTCGTATAATGTTGTGTGTAAAAACACAAACACATCTCCCCTTCTGCTCTAAACACTTTATGTAACATGAATGGAAGGATAAAACAGAGGAGCCTTATCCAGCTCGGTGTTTACAGCCTGCCATGTGTTTTCAGTTTGTGCAAACATGATGAGAGCCGTATCTGAGACCACCCTGTGTTATTTAATCACCCACTACAGGATGTGCAGTAGAGGGTATCGTAGCCCAGGGGACATTAATATAATCACCTGAGTGAAATAATCCCAGTGAGCTCTCACTACACTCTCAAAGACTGAGAATACAATGGAAATGCATCAATTCACAGCTCCTCTCTGTACTATATTTATTGTTAACAGTTACATTTTTGAAATCTACAGTACTAATGTCACCATCTGGTATTTTATTGCATGTGTTTTTTTGGAATTACTAACGCGAATTTATTGAAAATAAAATGCTAAACTGATATTAACTGATCCATAATTTCCTTTTAAAATATTAATCTTAAAATTGTATATGTATTCTATGACAATAACACAAAGCTGATGGTAGAATAGACATGCCATACATGTGTATTATTGGCATCCTTCCTGAATGATTAAATATGAAATAATATGTATTTATCCATACAAGTGAGAGAGGATAAGGTCACGAATGAGACTTGGACTTGACTGCTGTGTGTGGTAGTGGATTGCATTCAGGCAGGCCTTAAATAATAACAAATTAAAAGAAAGGGCTTTGCCAGCGCATCCTGAGAAGGGAATTAGCCCTGGGCGGGGCACATATTTAACAATCTACTAGATTGCTCACTAAAGATACCTGCTGTCCGAAGGTTATCGGACAGGGAATTTGGCAGCAACAGTCAGGAACTAGATTGGAAAATAATATGGCCCAACTTCAGCAATACACCAATAAATGTCTTCCTAATGACGACTCATCTTTATCTCTCTCTTTGAATCAGTGTGGACTGCAGCTGGCCGGGCCTACTGCAGCCAAAAAGACCCAACTGATATGCTTTCAGGACTTCTGATGATTGAATGCTGGATGGCGTCCTATCAGTGTACAGTATCCCTTGAGTGCTCATTGGCATGAAATATTAGAGCCAAGGCAGCCACTGCAGGCATTGCAGTGTTTTTTAAAGACCACCTTTAAAAGGAGAGCTTTCCCTTTCACACTCCCCCATAGGAAACTAAAATCAGAGCTCAAGCAGGTCAGCTTTAAAGTGAGTGGACACTGGTTGTACTTCATACATGGATTCGTTTTTGTATATTTTATTTTAAAGTCTTGTGTTATTTGTATTTTCCTTTTTAACATTTTTTTTTTTACAGTAACTGCATCTTACTCCATTATTTTTGTATTTCTTGTTTTTTTTTTGTGTGTCCCACTGTTGTTATTGTTTGAAGAGTCTTTTGATTGTTCTGTAATAGAAAAAAATCAACAGCAGAAGAAAAAAACACTTTATTAAGGAGAACTTAAAACACTTCATGTCAACATTTGGTGATCTTGAAGATCTTGATTTGTTACTTCTTTAATATGTTTATTATAAGCTCTGGCTATGTCTTATAGTACAATATTAACTTGTTTTGACTGACTCATATAGCTTAAACATCAAGAAATAGTATAAACGTACTGTTCAGTGGTACTTCTGCTGGAGAGTGTGTTTGGAGTAAGTAACCAGGGGCCAGCAGGGGCCCTCCGGTCTTAAACAGGCGGTCTGCGCCTTTTAGTGACGGGGGACTGTGTAACATGAGTCGGGATGTAAACTGTGCTCTGGATCCGGCTGCCAGTGCAGATGCTGTTCGCCAAAGACAGAGAGGAGGTGCATGATGGACCCCGTCCCACTGCTGCTCGTCATACTCTCATGTTTGCCGTGCGGCTCGGCAGTCTACACCGGGCCCCTCCAACCGGAGATCTCCAATGGCACCTTCCATCACTTCTTTGTCCCGGACGGGGATTACGAGGAAACGGAAGACCCAGAGGACTGCCAGATGCTGTTTAAATTCTCGGATGTTTATCCCTGTGGGGCCTCTGAAGAGAGGGACTCCGTGGTGAGGGACGACTTCATCCTCACCAAGCTGCAGGCGGAGGACGCGGCGCGGCTGCTGGAGAGCATCGGCCGGACCGTGGCGCAAGACCTGGACGGAGAGGACAGCTACGGCAAGTTCCTCCAGCGGGAGATTTCCCAGATCGGTGAGGCTTTTTCAAACGTAGACAAGTCTCTGCTGGAGCTGGAGGTGAAGTTTAAAGAAAGTCAAGAAACAGAGTTGAGAGAGGAGCAGCAGCTGAACGGCTATGTGATGAAGCAAGTGAGTGACATCCGGGGAGCTCTGAGGGAAACTACAGACATCTCCGTGGGGCTGAAAGATAAACACGAGCTGCTGTCTCTCATCATCCGCAGCCATGGCACCAGACTGAGCCGCCTGAAGACAGAGTTTCTCAATGTTGGCTCATAGTGAGCTTATTGTAAGCTCAGTGTGTGTGTTTGTGTTTATGTGTGTGAGAGACAGACCCTCCAGTTCAACAAACAATTGGAAAGTTATGTGGGGCTTATGACTAATGTCTTGAATATCTCTGACCTTTGGTTACAAACTCCTTGAACATGTGACATTGAAGGAAGCTCTAACACAAACATCAAGGCATTCCTCTGAGTCAGGAAGGAAATGTGAACATAAATTATACGCATGGAGCCCTCTGTGCCACCTCTGGGGAAAACTTTTTTTTTCTAGAAGAGTATGATGGACGACTTTCAAGTTGGGTTATCAGCATCTAAATCAATATTATAATATTTTGTCTGAATAGTTTAAATAATGTTGTGTATATACAACGTAACTGACAAAATGTACAAAATATCTTCATTTCCCCATTTACTTTAAGAGAGACAACGTCTGTTTCAGTGTTTAGGGTTTGAGTAAAAAAAATTTACTCATACGTTACTTATTTGTCCTGAGACACAAACTATAATGTATTTTAAAAACAATCTCCATCCTTTGAAGCACGAGGTTTACATAAACAGTAAAAAAAAAAAACTTTGAAATCTGAACTTTAGATTTTTTCTGCAGTCATGTCACATGTCTGTAGTTGACACTTAAAGTGGCAGACTCGACTGTCCTGTCAAGTGGCCTTGGTTAATTGATGTCTGAAGTCTGTCATTGCCTCCCATTTCCATCTGGAAGTCATCTGCTGGAATATAAAGTATGTTTCTCCAAGGCGGGCCACTTTCGTCATTATCAATTCCTTTCTCTTTCATGATCTATAAAGTGTGTGGTTTATATGAAATGTCTTTGTGTTGAAATTTGGATTGGTTTTGGATTATGTCACTGTACTTAACAATATATTTATAAAGGACATGCAGTTTGTTGAAATCTCTTCAAAATTAAACTCTCTTGCTCCTCTACTGTCGACATACAAATTATATTCAGAGACATTGTTTATAGGAGGAAAGTTGTAAAATCCTGAAAGGCATTAACCAGACATTAACGCAGACACATAAACCTACTCTCAGGATGATTTTATTTGCACTGTCTTTAATTTAATATTTCAAATGCCTCTTGTAAAAATAAGTGCGGTTTCTGTTTTTAACTACCGTTTAAAACTCTCTTGTTCTAGTCAAAGACTGTAACAGAGTAACTGCTATAAGTGTGCCCACTTTTACAGAGGTCCTGTCTGTACAGATGTGAGGGAGCCATATGTGCCGCCATCGGCGCAACTGGGTGTGATTTCCTCTGTCTGGTTTTCCTCACAGCCCAGCTTCCCCTGGGGGACCCTTTTTAAAAAAAACAGCTCTCTGTAGCTCAGCACGGTGTTAGCCAACCCTGTCAAAAAACCCAGAGAGAAACCCTATATGGCTCCTAATTTCCAGAGGTACTGCACAGGGCTCACGAGATTTGATTGAATGATTGAATGTTATATATTTCCACTGCCTAAGGAAAAGGTAGAGTGTCTCACTAAACCCACCCATCCTACTTAATTTGTCTTTTTTGGCTCAAACAGTTGATTCCACCTATACAAAAATGTTTCCATTGATTTGTTTAAGTTCCCTGACGCTGAGAAGGAGGAAGGTCTGAGCCTCAAGGACGCTGTTAGAATAATTTATTCTCCTCACTGAAATATTGTAAGGACAAACAAAGAAAGGTCAGGAATGCTGAGCGGAGTTGACCTGAGAGCACTGATCCCTCTCTGTGTAGAGCACGAAGCCCCAAAACCACAGGCCTCTGCTGTGTTATTATTAGAAATATGAGAGCTATTTGAATACTCAAGCTGCTACTAGTCTCACCATTATTATCCCTGCAATGAATACTACTGGGTAACACTACTAACAGTGTAACCATCTGTCAGCTACATCTGCCACTAAATGTTTTACAGTATGCAGGAGTCGTTGAAAAAAACAAACAACTCACACTTGAATGACAATAGAATGATTTTGACAACATTATTTTACCTCAAAAGGGACATTTGCCATCTTTTAATCAGATTTCCAGACTAGTTTTGAGGATAAATGTATTCAATTGAAGCTATAACCCCTCAGTGTGGGCTAAATTGAACAAGAAAGATGAGTTCATTGCTGCAAAATCTGTTGTGCTGCCTGCATCCAGTTGCATAATTTGACGAGCTTTCATCTCCCACTGGGCAAAGTCCGTTCTCTGATAAAGACCATGAGATGTGGTTAAAGCTTTAGAAATCGCTAGAAGGTGGATCCAGAGTTAAGATAAGCTTTTTAAAACTGTGTAATCTAAAATGTAGGTAAAGTACTCACACTTTACCAAAAGTAAAAGTGTTCTGAAGAATGACCCATCTTAAAATAATACGTATTATATTATTTGGTTATATTTATTGATGCATCCATGTGTTCATAACGATAATGTTGCAGCCGGTACAGGTGGAGCTTTAAATACTGTTGGTTAGCCTAACCTATGACAATATAATATAATGTATTATTTATATGTATTATTATTTTTTCTATTGAAGTACAGTAACTTGTAGCTTATATTATCAGTTAAATGTAGTAGAGTTTAAAGTAACATTTAACCTCCAAAATGTAGTGGAGTAGAAGTACATAGTAACTTAAAACTGTAGTTAAGTAAAACACTTGAGTAAATGTACTTGGTTGTTTTACAGCAGTGCTCAGACAGCCTGTATTTACTCAGACATGCACTCATGTTCACTTTTGTAGCACTGGCCTTTTAAAAAAAACACATCACATTTCAGGGTAATTATTTCCACGACATGTATCTGCCAGCTGAAGTCTCTTTGCAGAGTGAAGTGTGATATACTGTATGACTGAGCTCATGCAATTGAATGCACTCTTTAAAGAGCCAGGACGTTGTGTATAAATAAGAGGGCCTTAAATGACTTTTTAATACACTGGGCACATACAGGAGGTGCAGGTGTTCTGTGTCACTGTTACCAGACAGAGTTCAGACCAATGCAGCAATGCAACACTGCAAAAGGACCGCTTTAGAATGGGTTTTAAGATGTCAATACATGTTATTCCAAATTCTTACTTTTAATAACAATTCAAATAAGAAAAATCTAATTTTATTTGATTATTCCAGGATGGTATTGATACTTTAACCCTAACCCTAACCCAAAAACAATGTCCAGTGGCCACTATGGTTTAATCCAACTGGGGATTTCCTTCTAGGCTGCAGAGGCACATAACAACTCTGTTAAGAAAACAAATAGGATATTAGCAACACAAGAGTAAAAAGCAGTTGCTAAGTTTGGAGTTTTCGTAAGTTTGGGTTGCTGACATATGCACATTGAAGTGTTCAGAAGTGGTTGTATAAAATAGACCTTGTAACACTAACTAACAGAAACAGCTGCTGTTGATGCTTTGGCTCCATTAGCAACCCTCTCTGCTGACATACCAGGCGACTCATGTCATAACGCAAGAGAAGAGATGACCTGCAATAAGTTTATATGGCGTCTGTTCAGTGTTTTGCAAGGCTGTTTTATTTTTCAAAAATATTTTGATGGGAGTAAGACCTCAAGAACAACAAAACATTTTCCTCAAACACAGTTTGGTCTTAATGTTCATATTTTCCTTGAATAAACACAAATGCATCTGCATACATACGATTCAAAAATTACATGTACATAATTGTTTTAAATGGATACATAATGATACACAGTTGCCCTTTCAAATGTGACGTTACACATCCATATTTAGATTTTCAATACAGATTTTAAAGTTGTGCTATTGATCGTCTGCCAGTGTTTATTTTTCTCTTTTTTAATTCTCACATAGGCAGACTTAACAGGAGGAAATTTTGTATAACTATTATCCTCTTGGAGAGCAAGCAATTAACACTGAACAGTTCATTCATAAAGAGAGGACAGGGGGAAAGCACCAGAGGAACTGAAATAGTCTTCAGCCAAATGTCTCCTCTTTTTATTTTCATGTGAACGAGAGTCCTGTGCTTTCTCTGTGCCAAGCTGTGTGAAGGCTCTCCTGCTCTGAGTCCCTGTGTGTAACTGTCTGTGGAGCAGGGCCTCGTCACGTTTTCTCAATGAGACAGGTGACTGTTAGATGTGCGTCGGCCTGTCACACACATCCGTTCTCTGGCCTGGGCTTGTGCACCACAGGGGTGTGTGGAGGGTAAAGGGAAGGAGCGAGTGTGCACAGAAAGCCAGCCAGCAGCGTCAGGCCCAGTCCGCCCCAGGCACAAAACATGGACCAGCCATAACCGTGACTGATGTCCTCTGGTATTCCAAACATGTAGCGAGGATAGCGGGACAGTTCAAAGTTGATGCCAGCCACACATGTGCAGAGGGAGATAATGCAGCATGTCCCTGCCAGAGGAGAAGGAATAAGACAAGTCAGAAAACCCATTTGAATTCCTCTGATGCATCACTCTCTTTCACAAAGACTTGACTGCCCCTCTGTGGTGATGCAGGGTAGTGCTCTATCTTCATGTATACCTTACCTCCCATGAGGAAGAGGAGTCCGGCCACATACTGCATCAGATCATGCTCCTTGCAGCAGCCCAGCACGCCTATGATCCAGCCGAAAAGGATGATGGATATGGCCATGCCTACGAAACTGGCAGTCATCCTTTGGAGGTCTGCAAAGAGAAATGACAGTGTTTGTTAGTGGCACTTAAGTTTCTCTACATTTATTCATCAGATTATGAAAGAACGCATAATGGGCAACTCACGGAGCGCGTGCCACTCATCCTGCCTTATTGTCTTCGTCAGATTGATTGGCAGGTTTCTGGGCAGTGCTGAGGATGAGTAGTAGTATTTTATTCGTGTGCAGCGCGGAACCAATCCTGTGGATGTAAACAACACAAAGAGGATGTCACATAAGCACTGAGATCAGATGAAGAGGATATCACAAGGCTCTCTGCTGCCACCCCCTTCCCTAAAAAAAATAGAACACACACACACCCCTTCTACCACCACCCACCCATCCACCCACACAGCATTGTGGAGTAGCAGATTGTAGGCATCTCGCGGATTCTGTTGCCACAGCTTGCCCCTTTCGTGCTGGAAACAACACAGCACGTCGACTGTAACTGTACTGGTATACTGCGTAGGCCTCGAGGGTCTGTGCGCAGCATCAGCACCTTGGATAGCGCATTCGTGCACAAAGTGTCCACTGACAGCGCCTCGCACTCAACAACACAAATGTGCAGAACAAACTCAGTTCAGCAGAAAATATACTCATTAGAAGCCAAACCTTTAAAGATCAAATCCTCTATCTCCAAGTCAAATCCCCCTCGGTGGCACTTTCTCCACAGCCCGGTGATGGTGGAGTTGAATTGCCGACTGCAGAGGGACTCCATGGCCGGGGCAGGAGGCATGAAGTGCCGCTTAGCCCGCAGCAGCGTCTCACCAGCCCTCCTCTCCACATTTCTCTCTTTTGGCAACATGCGAAGTGGGAGGTTGTTGTTGGAGATGTAAATGTAGCCAGGGTCGTTTCTTTTGTTTGAGTAATTCTTGCAGCGCTCCCGGTGCCTCCTCGCGTCAGTCTCGTACCAGTTGTCCGTGCTGATCGCCACTGCTATCAGTCCCAACGCGCAAAATGCCAAAAAGAGACCTGCCACGGTTAAAGTCCTCATAGCGGCCATGTTCCATACGTATCTCGCCTCGGTACCGTGATAGATCCACGGGACAGCAGGGCTCCGCTCCTGGCTCCTTCTGCTGCTGTCAGTAGGCTATTTGAGGTGGGGATGAATTTCAGCAATACATGGAAATCTGAAATTCCGATGAATCCCTAAAGCCATCATTCCTCAAATGTGTCAACCGACGCTGAAATAAGCCACATTCCGATGCGGGGGATAAATAAATATGGGCCTCGATGAGCTATTTTGGTTGTCTCCTCTCTGCCTCTGAACTCAAGTCTAGCCTAGATACTGGTCAGTCCAATATTTCCTCCCAGTAGATGGAGCCAGAGCAAATGTTTGTAAGCACAACAAGCCCCAGAGCTGCATTTACAATAGATCATGATCTGAGAGGAAAGCTGAAGTTTGACAATACATACAGGAAGTACCCTCCCTGAGGTCTTCATATTTTGTATCAACTCGGCTGCTGTTGTCTGAAATGTTCAGCTATAAAACACTGAAAGACAGAACAAATTAAACCCAACACTGGGCCCCATTGTCCTCTGTCTGGTAAACAGGAAACAGTTTCATCACATACAGCTCATCCAGGAGGAGATCCTCCTCCTCTGGTAGCTTTCCATCCCAACAAGGCAAAACAAATAGAATAGAATAGAGTTTTCATCAGTGTTAGATTTTGACAGAAGACATAAAGTATAATTTATCTTCTTAAGCCTCAAAATGTAGCTGTCTATCTACCATTAAATAACATCATATATGATAAAGTATTACTTTTAAGATCATAAAGAATAATGTCTAACATCTAGCAGCCATATTATAAAGACAAAAAAAGGACACAGTGGCTCCGGACATTTCAGTCATGTTTCACTGGTTTCATTCTCATGGTCAATACTTCCTCAATTTAAACCATAATGCCAAAGTAAAAGAGGAACAAGCTAGATTCCAAACTTTATTTTTAGTTTCATCTCCTGTGTGCAGTAGCTCTCATGCTACATGAGTAAACTTGGCAGGGGATTTGCTGTGATGAATAATAAGAAAAAAAGCAAATCATATTTTCTTCCACAGCAAGTATAGGAAAGCATGAAGAGTGTTCAATTAAATAACAATTTAGATGTATTATGGTTTTTTCTAAGGTCACATCACTGCATCCTGACAAAGGGGGAAGTTGAGGCATACAGGGCACACCATTGAATACGTGTGATAACAAGAAAGGCAGTGTGACTGTTTGCACAATAGTTTTTAGACAGTTTATATATGCCTCTAATTTGTTGTATGGTTAAGGGAAAAAAGCAAAAATACCTGCTGCTAAAACCATTTCTCTGGACAATAGAGAAGTATTTAAATAATTAAAGATCAACTGTAACCGCCTATAATCTACTCTCAAAAAAGAGGAATCATTCTTAGCTCTTGCCCAAATACCTCTTTATAATGCAGGAAATGCATGTACATATGATTGGCTAGATGACATTCGGCCAGCAGGAACTATCTGATCATATGAATTAGACAATTGGTTGATATGAACGCAGACTGTGTAGGGTCCAGCTTGTTTCTCACTTTCAGTTCCCATTTGTGTGTTGAAGCCATCGACGTCGCGTGTTTCGGTGAAGCAATAGGAAAAAGTTAACGTTCATTACAAACTTTAAGAACCAAGACTCTCATGCTGTCTTGTTTTCATGATGGAGGGATATGTCATATCATCTGTAAGTGCTGCTGCTTCATTGTTGAATGGCTTGTATTTGGTCATAGTTTGTGAAATGTTGGATATTTTTCCATTTGTTCTACGGTTTTTGGGTTAATATGGTTGTTGCTAGTATTTAAGTAATTCAAGTGACCAAGGTGTGATATTGAATTTAATGTAATGATTAACATGTATAGCTGAGAAGAACATGAAGGCTTTCTTTGGGAGTTTCGTTTGTGTTTGAGAAGGACCTGTGTATTTGCTGTGAAAATTGTAAAATTGTAATTGTTGCTGAGAGGAGAACTTTCCTAACAGTATTTGTCCTCATGTGGACTTATATATTTCTGTTGGTGACCTCTGTTCCGTTTCTTTATTGTATTAACTCTATTGTCTTTATGTTGAGATCAATAACGATCAAGTATGTATGTAAATTGTTAAATATTTGTACTTAATTTTGCCAGTACAAAAAGACTCAAACATTTACTTTGTCTGTGACAAAATCCTTTTTTTTCCAATAAAAGGCGTCAGAGGACATAATTCCAAATGAACCAGAGAGTTATCGCCCACCTGCAGAGCTGTACCCCTACCTCACTAATGTGGGGGAGATTTATGAAGGTGAGAAGACTGTTTTCAATCGTAGAAAATACAAAAAAATTATTACACTACCTGTGTGTGAGTGCCTTAACTTCTGTCACTTTTCAGACCACAGATGGACTTTCCACTCGGAGCGTGTCCACCCAACAGACTTTGAGAATTCTCCCGTGAACCACCTCATTGAGCTTCAGTCCGTGTCTCCTCAGCAACTGGTGCAACCGTATCGCTTCACCAGCGAGTCTCTGCCCCTTCACCTGGACCCACCACTTGTTCCTCTCTCTGTGTCACCACAGGTGAGTTCATGTTTAGACATGAGAGAAGACGCAACTGTGAAAAGACTAATCTTTACATATGTGACTTAAAATGATAAGATAATTTCAGAAAGTTAAGGATCTTTTTCAATGTAATCTTATAATTAGTAGCATGCAGAATTAATGATTTTAACTGAGGGAGCAGTATGTCTTTCATGTTGCAACTAATGACTATTCACTCAGTCAATAAAATGTCTAGAATTATTTTCAAAAAGCCCAATCTGACTTACCCAAGCTTCTGATTTATCCAACCAACTCTCTAGAACAACATATATTAGTTCACTAGCAAAAAAGACTGCAAGCATGCACAATTAAAAAGCTGAAACGACAATTCTTTCCATTTCTAACATTTTTGCTGTTAGAATACATCAGATGTGTGGATATACATGCTTCAGAATTCATTACTAGGTCAATCAGAGAGGGTTCTTTGGACTGAAACTGTAGCTGCAACCATAATAACAAGATATATTTTCAGAATTTCTTTGACAGAAATCAACATGGATCTGGATAATAAATAAAACACTTTTATCTTTCAAATACAGTGCATGATGTGGACAGTCTGGAATATTTTCACTAAAATGTCAAGTACATCACATGGTCTTACAGAGCATTGAATTCTATTTTGGCAGACTTACTTCCTCTTTTAGTACAATGAGAGTAAATGTCATAAATGTCAGACGTTGGACGATTGCAAAACAAAATAAATGTGCAGCTCTATCACTCCTCTGTGTAAACTTCAAAATATGACATGCTTCCAGATCCCGTATTACACCCCAGCCATGTGCTACCAGTACCAAGCATCTGCCTCTCCTGGACGTTACTACTCAGAGGAGGAACAGAGAGGAGTCAGCCCTCCGTTTGAAGTATCAGAAGGAGAGGATGAACTAGAAGACCACAATCACTCCTTCAGGAGGGACACAAGTGAGTATTTCCAAAGCTTTTCTTATGACATCAAGTCCTTATGTTTTGAAATCACACATACATATAAAGTCTGGGGAATAGACTAAATTGTCATTTATACAAAATTGTATAAACAACTTTTGTATTTTCCAACCCAGGCAACAAGAAGAAAATCCGCCTGTACCAGTTCCTCCTGGACCTGCTAAGAAACGGTGAAATGAGTGAAAGTATCTGGTGGGTGGACCAGGACAAGGGCATCTTTCAGTTCTCCACAAAACACAAAGAAGTCCTGGCCAGCCACTGGGGTACTCAGAAAGGAAATCGCAAAAAAATGACCTATCAAAAAATGGCTCGAGCGCTGAGGAACTATGGTAAATCTGGAGAGATTAAGAAAGTAAAGAAGAAGCTCACCTACCAGTTCAGTGAGGATGTGTTGAGGAACATCTACTTACGTCAGTATGCTCACTGATCAGGGAACAAAGTCTGTCATCAAGCTGAAATCACTAAACTAGCCAAGATTGCTTTTTGTCTGTTTTCAATTTCACTTTGTTTTTCTACCAAGTTTTCATAGCTATTTATTTGGGACGTTAGTGTATATAAGTCTGTGGACCTCTGATCAGAGAAAATGTTAAAAAAAAGGGGCCCTCTTAGCTCACTTGGATTTGCTCGATTCCTGGAGGCTAATTGGAGCATGATTATGTTATTTCCTCCAATAGACTCAACAATTCAGCCAACACAGCATTATATTGTTGTTTGTCATAATAACAGACTAGATCAAATACGTTAAAAAATATTTATCTTAAGGTTTGTCTTAAACTACCCCCAGAATACTGTGTCTTTACTATCTCTTTAACCATATTATAAACATTTGGGCTATTCTATGTGATCTTGTTTTTATATGCAATGTGATATTTGTTCACTTCTACTCACTAAGCCCCACCTGAAACAGTTTGAAGCCCCTCTGGAGGCCCGTCTTCTCATTTTTACAAAAAAACTCTGCTCCAGAGAATTAACCTCCATAGACTTCTATATTACGGACTCAGAGTTGGTCAATTATTGTTAAAAGAAAGTTAAACTTAATGGACAGCTAAAAAAAAATGACACAAATATCACAAATGTTTTATAAGATCTTTTGTTATGAATTGTGTGTAAATAAATATTATGTTCTATTATTATTCTTTCAAATTACTACACTGAATCTTTGGTTAAACATGCACACGTCCTAGACTACGGCCTACAAGTTCTTATTGTTACATCCAGGTTCCTAGCCCACAGCGGATGTGGGTATATTTTAGAGATGCAACTGTTGTATCACTTACCAATTACTCCATTGATCGAAAAACAATCGCCAAATTCCATTCGAGGCTTAAGTCATTTTCATGCAAAAGACTAAATTAGCTTGATGGGAAACATGGGTACAAACTCATTATTGTTTTTAAGTCTTGTAATATAACGGAATATAAGAGCAACCGTGCAATAATTAAATATACAGTAGGCTACACTGTTGTATTAATGAGTCATGATTACAAGACAAACATAATTGCAGCCCTCAACCAGATATGTGTGTGCCAGATAAATAAATACATTTAAATTATGTTGCAGGCAGATGGCCTGTGGAGACAGAAGCATACCTAAACAAAGACTTTAGGCAACTGGCAGGGCTTTAACCACAAAATCTGGAGACCCTACACACACAAAGGCAAAACACAAGGAATTCAAGGGAAAGGTGGAATCATAGACCACACCTGAGGAAACACCCAATATGAGCAACTACAGAGCAAACACTGGCTGAGTCAGACTCACACAAAAATAGACTGGGAAACACAGACCAAAGGCAGGTTTTAAAATATATGTCTGAAATCGACAGATACATCTGAAAAAAAGGAAGTAAATTACATTAGATACATCGATATGCAAGATTGACCTACCTTATTTTGAAAAACAGTTGCAACATGTTTATTTTTCCAGCCTGACAGAAAGGTAGCTAATCATCTGGGAAACACGGAAAAATGCTTGAAAAATAAATACACATGACTTTAAAACTGAATTTTAATGTCAGGATCGGTAAATAGTATACATTTTGGGCTAAATCCATGAATACTGTGTATTAATTTGAAATGTTAAATAACCGCCACCCTAGAAACAACTTCCGTTGACGTCACTGCAACCAGCCAATCGGAGCCCAGACGTTGTTTCGGTGCAGATTTCAAACCCGTCGAGTGGACAAACGAACTACAACCGTAGAAACTTCTTAGTTAGGACCGCTTCGTCGTTAAGGGAGGCTGTTTTCTATTTTTGTTTTGAGTCTGTAGTGGAAACATGAGAGTGAGGTTAGTACTGTAATATTTTCTTGTACATTTGGTCTCAATTGGTTACAATTAAATGAAATATTATTCAGTTAGCAGACGAATTTCCGGATTAGCCTGTCGAGATAAAGCTAGCTAGCTTTAGCTACTTTGAGCAGACGCACACAGCTTGTGTGACGCTCGGACGGAGTAGCCGCCTGTGTTTGCCGCAATGACTAAATTTAAATGGTAATTAAGTTTTCTGCCATCCTAACACTCCAGCTGCTACTATTTAACTTTACAGCTTACTAAGCTAATGCTACAAGACAGCTTCGGGGAGATAGCATACGTTAACTTAACTCAGCGGTATCTAACGTTAGCCCTCTGCTAGTGACAGTCCGCTAAGTTACTTGATTTGATATTATTCTCTGTCGCTAATGTTTATATTGTACTGGTTAACAGGTGTTTAAACGTACCCTGTTGCTTTTGTTTTCCAGTGAAGTCCACGCAGCAGAGTCTGTTGCTTATCTCAACAGAGCTCTGGTCAGACTGCAGGATATTTGGGATGAAATCGGTATTCCAGAGGAACAGCGCCTACAGAGAACCAACGAGGTCCACAAGCACATTAAAGTGAGTCCACCGTACATTTAAAATTAGATTTAAATCTGTACTTAGTGAGTTTACAAATTGATTAATTTGTCTATCCTCTTTACCTTAAGGGGCTGTTGGACCTGATGATTGCTGAGGAAGAGGAGCTGAAGAAGAGATTAATGAAAAACATTCAGGCATTTCTTGATGAGCTAAAAACGTTGTGTCGGGAACTCCAGCTGCCCCCCTTTGAGGTACAGTTTTGTTCAGAAATATATCTACGTGTTTTCATATCACTGTCTGAAAATAACTTTCCTATATGCTTGGACTAACTTTCTGGATTTCTGTGAAGGAGGAAGAGGGCTGCACCATGCTGCAGACTGATAAGAATAGCCGCACACGTTTGGAGTTGATGAAGGAGCACAAGAGGCAAAGAATGGAAGAGCTGAAGGGCCTCGTTGGCAAAGACCGCGAGCTGTGTGACATAATGTGCACTACTCCATTTGGTATTGACCAGGACGCCATCCCATCACTGAAGCAGCTTGAAGAATATCGTGCCTACCTGGATGCTCTGACCAAAGAGAAGGTGTCACTGATGTTCTGCTCATTGTAAATGCTCAATAACTTTTCTTATTACGGTTAGAAATAAACTTGTTATCTTTTTAGGAAAGTCGTCATGAGGAATTTGTGAGCCTCAAAAAGGATATCACCATCTGCATGGGTGATCTGGAGCGGCACCCAGAGACCAGTTTTGAGATGGATGTGATGTGTGAGGATGAGGATGCATTTTGTCTCTCAAATGACAACATTTCTGCTCTTAAACTGCTCCTCAGTCAGGTGATTTTCAAACATTTGTATCTTAATGTTTTGGAATCTGATGCTCTGGTCAGATTGGAAGAAGAATAAAACATCATGTATTATTTCATGGAATAATGGATATATGATTTTTATGTTTCCTTCCAGCTACAAGAAAGCAAGACTGAGAACGAGCTCCGCTGTTCATCTTTCCGCATCGCAATCAAGGAGCTGTGGGAAAGACTTCAGATTCCCCAAGAGGAGAGGGAGCACATCTCTGAGCATATGGTCCTGTCAAAGAAGAGAAACGTTGAGGCAGTAAGAAATCTGCATTATTTGGTCCCCTACATTCATGATTTCCGAGAATGCATTGGTGTTTTGTTTCACCAAACGCATACATTTACAAGTTTTAATATTTTGTCTTTCCAGCTTCAAGCTGAGGTCCAGCGTCTGGAGGTGCTGAAGATGCAGAGCATGAAAAGTTTTATTGAGGCCATCAGAGCTGAGATCGCCCTCTTCTGGGAGAAATGCTTCTACAGCCAAGAACAGCAGCATGCATTTTTTTCATATCATGATGGTAAATATTTGTTGTTAACAAAGCCTGTACACCTACAGTATATGCTGCTGGTCATCACAAACGAGATGTGGGTCTGTGCACATTTCTCTACCCAGATGATTACACAGAAGACATTCTCCACCTGCACGAGGCAGAGGTCCAGACCCTGAAGAAGTATTACGAGGACCACAGAGAACTCTTTCAGGCAGTCATGAAATGGCGGGAGAACTGGACCTTGTACTTGGAACTTGACGTGAGTACTGTCTTTATGAATATAGTGTGGCAGCATTTAAAACAGACCTCTCTTGTTGTGGTTACATGTATGGATGTATGTGCTTCTCTCCATCTCAGAAAAAGGCCAACGACCCGGCAAGATTCAACAACAGAGGTGGGAACCTGCTGAAAGAGGAGAAGCAGAGGGCCGACCTGCAGAAGAGCTTGCCTAAGGTGAGAAAATGTTTCGACGTGGTGTTTAGTTGCATACTGTGTAATTATAGAGCAGGATTGCTAATTAACAGTTTCAACTAGTAAAGAAGCTGTTAGTAGGGATTAAAGGGAACGTGTGAAGTTGGATAAACTAGCAATAAAAAAATGAGCTCAAGTTTACCACATGCTAGAGTGAAAACAGCTGAGGGCTTGTTGGTGCATTACTGACTCTCGCCAGCAGGTGGAGGTATTGATACTATCAGGCTTTCTGTCCAGGGTTTGAAGTATAGAAACATATTTGCATTGACAGACTATTGGCTCTATTTTTTTTTATTTTAAATACAAATTAAAAATGAAAGATTCTACAAGCAAACAGTTTTTCATTTCATTTGGGGAATCAAGCAAAGCCAAACTGTGTACCCGTGTGTGAGAGCCAGGGCAAGGCATGCTTGATGATCAAAAGCAGGAACATGTCAACTGCAATACTAAATGTGATTACATGCCAACAAGTTCAAACAACTGCTTCCTGTTTGTTTCAGCTGGAAAAAAGTCTTAAAGCCCAAATTGATGCTTGGGAGCAGGAGCATGGCAAGGAGTTCCTGGTCAATGGACAGAAATTCCTTGAGTACGTGCAGCAGCAGTGGGACCAGCACCAGGCTGAAAAGGAGAAGGAAAAACTGGAGAGGGTGCGTTTTAGACTTTGATTTATATATATATAAATAAAAAGCTAAATCAAATCTTAATTTTTTTTTATCAAAGGGCTGTTTATATGACTATATTTTTCTTTTTGTTTAAATTAGCAAATGAAGAAAACCAAACAGATACAGGAGGACATGTTATATGGAACTGCAATGAGAACACCATCCAAAAGGCGGCTAGCAGGAACTCTGACGCCTGGAAAAGTGCGAAAGGTAAGATGGGGCTGCAGTTTGGTTTTACTGCATCAACTGACCCTACCTCAGCAACTGAATAGACTAAAAATTTGACCCCCCCTTTGTTCTTTCTTGTAGCTCAACGGCACCTCGACCATGTCCACCCCTAACAGCTTCCTTAGTTCAGGCCTCGGTGGAACCATGTGCCAGTTGTCCATCTCCAAACCACCTTTGTCAGCCAGCAGGGTAAGCCCACTGTCGTCTCTGACTCCTCACTGACCTGATTCGCCATGTATTAGAGAGCCTGTTGGACTCTGCTGGATAATTTACCTCTGTCTCATACTCTGCTTCTGAGCCGTTGGTTTATTCTAATGGAGTTGAGCAGGCTGCCGTATTGTCTCGCTTAGTTTCACTTCCATATGTCGGGGCATATTTTATCTTTTGTCCTTACTAAGTATAATACGTTTCAATGTGCTGCAGACCGTGTGACATGTAGATGGAAAGGAGGAAGAGGAGCAATAGGCTAGAAATGAGACCAGTTTTATTAAGAGGAGGCTGTTAATGTAAGCCCCTGTATACTGCTCTCCTTTACATTTCGAATGGTTCGATATGGCAGTGTTGTACTGAATACTGGTTGACGCAATCGTTTTTATTTTATACTAAACCTGTTCTGTTTCGCCTCTGTATGGTCCTTTAAGTCTAAAACTGACTGAAATGAAAGAGGTGGCGAGAAAGCACATTCTCATTGAAGCTTGTCTTGTTGTAGGGTCCCAGCCTGCGAACCCCTGGACATGGAAAGACTCCCCGTGCCCTAGACCGGAACAAGGAAAACATCTCTCATCTGAGAAACACTCCAGGAAGCACACTAAGGTCTCAGGATATTCAAGAAAACACCATCATTGCTGGCTCCTATTCCGACTTTGCGGTATATGCCTTTGTATATCGATCTAGTTAACCCGTTAAACCAAAACTCCACTTAAGTACTCTAGTGAAGGAAATGACTGCTTTATCCTAGATCAGTACTATGAAGTTAACCGCTGCCATCACTGTCGAGTCCTTAAAATGCCCTACTGTATGTCAGGGGACGAGTTACTTCTTTTATATACAAATCCTGTAATTTGGGATGTACATTAACTAATACATGTAGCTTATTATCAAATGCAGCAACTATAAGTTAACCACATTTACATCTAAGACTGCATAATGTTTGGAGACTGATAAAGACAATCCATGCATCCCAACGAGTACACATTATTTAGAAATCACACCCAAAAAAAAGTTGAACTTCCTGCTGTAAATCCTTGAAACAGTTTACTTGTAGCTGAGGCATCAGTTTATTTTCCAACATATTTCTTGAAATCGAT
This sequence comes from Eleginops maclovinus, assembly GCF_036324505.1. Lineage (NCBI taxonomy): Eukaryota > Metazoa > Chordata > Actinopteri > Perciformes > Eleginopidae > Eleginops > Eleginops maclovinus. The sequence continues at coordinate 10,321,600 of NC_086350.1, read as the reverse complement.
TTGTTTTCAAAAGATAAATGCATACAGAACATAAGTTTATATAATAAGCATTATATTCCCATCCCACAACACTGTGAATGCACATAAAGACATTTCGAATCCTTCAATATAAGCAAAGATGCTGAAAATGTTTCCTTTTTTTCTTTCAGAGAGACCTCTCGGAGGCTTCTAAGTCGAACATAAAGTTGAACTCGACTGTCAGCCATCAGTGAGGAGTCACAGGAGGTGCACATCACCTCTATACGGCAATGAGGTGTTTTCTAAAGAGGACAAGAGGGAACCTTAATGTAAACTTCTTACAAAAAAATGTAAATATCTTTCTCTGTGACTGTCGTTTCTCTCTGCTTTGTGTGTTTGGGGTCAGGCTCATGGTATTTGTACTATTATTGGCTATTAATCTTATGTTTTTCTTTCAGGGGTTACATACTTTTTAAAATAAAACGCTGTTAACTCTATCTAGGGCACCACTTGGTTTTAGAACTGTTGCAGCTAGCCAATACAACACAATTTTTATTTCTCCAGCTGGGATGACAGCTAAATCTTTTTTTAAATAAACCTGTAAATAAACCTATCTGAAACCACTTCATGATCTCTGTCTTTTTTATGTTTTCATACATACCGGTGTGATTGAATTGCACAGGTTGTCAGAATGAGTCTAAGTGTTACGCTTTGACACTCTCTAAATATATAGTATGGTACATTTCTCATTGTATTGCAGGAAATAATTAAATGTCCATGCTGACTGGAAATGGAGAGATACTTTAAGTCATGCGTGTCATGAGTTCTTCAAGAGCCCTCTCTCTGTGATTTTCATGAACAAGCAGCACTTCTTTGATTGCACTTTGCTTGAAGCCCATCTCATTAAACTGAGTCAGAAGGCGCAGGAACTCAGCAGCCTGAAAAGTAAATGATTAAAGTTAATAAAAAATACATATTAAAGGGTTTGCAGTCTGTTGTTGACACTAAGAAGGAATCACCTTGCTCTCACAGTTCTGAAACATCTCCAAGGCCTCCTCCACCTGAGCCTCATCGTGACCCAGAGCACACAGACGCTCACTGGCTACCAGGTATTTTAGGAGCTGTCGATAACAACAGATATTTATAAACCAGGAATCCTTCATTCGTCCCACAGCGGGGACATTTACAACTCCAACAGCAAAGCGCTTTATGTACAGGGTCACAACAGGAAGGGTATAGTGCTGATAACAGGCAACAACAAGGAGGAAACTTCATAAACAATAACAATAATAATGTAACATCTGTGATTAAATAAAAAGTAACATAAGTCAACATAAAGCTATTGAAAAAGTTACACGTGTGTTGTTACAGTCTGAAGTGAAGTAGCAGCCAATAATAAAAGCAAAAGAGTGTGTTGCACATAGGGTTCGTTATCGAGGCTGACATGCTGGGTCTTGTTAAAGTACAAAAAGCACAAGGATATATCTCCATATTTAGTTTTAAAAAGTCTTGTTTATAGGGTTTACATACTGCTACTTGACAGGTCCCAAACAAGCTGTTTTTATTGCATAAGACCATTGGGTGCCATGTTGTGCGCCCCCACATTATTCTAAGTAAAGATCTGTTAGTGCATTTCCTCTGCCAAACCAGAATTAACATAGGTTGTAAGTAGGAGTTTTATTTTTAACATTATGAAGCCTGAAGCCAATTGAAAAGTATTTTATCTATGCACTATCAGGGTTAATAAACCATTAAAAAGGTGTTTATTAACAACATCAGAACACAAAGTGGTGTCTACCTTCTCTGGGCTGTGGTAGCCTGTCCTCTGCAGAGCCAGGATAGCAGTGTGTAAAGGGAAGCCCCTCTCAGTGATGGTTCCCAGGAGCTCCCTCTCCTCCTGACTGAGTGCTGACAACAGCTCTGCTGCAGAGTCAAAGAAAACCCCACGAGAGCCTTCTTTCCTCTGGGCCTGGTGACAAGGGAACAAAATATACAAATATTGGGTTATGGTGAAGAGGAAAGGAAATGATGAATAGTTTTCTCAGAGAGAGGGACAGAAACATAACAACCTGTCTGCAGTTTTTGACAAGGGCCCCAGCAGAGGAGGGTCTCTGCTGCCTGGGTGTAGATGGAGCAGGTTGTGTGGTCTGGGAGTATCTTCTCCCCAGTGAGCGCTGCCTCTTCTTGCTGTTCTTCTGGGAAGTGGAAGCAGCAGGCTGTGTGTCTTTAACTCTCGAGAGGGGCACTTTGGGTGCAGCACTCCGGGGCCGCTCTCTGCTCATTATGGAGAAAGGAGGGCCTTCATTATCCTCATGGTAACTATCTTCCTCCTCAGAGTCAGAGATGAGGAACCTGACGGTGCGATGGTGCCAGCGGGTGTCTGCAGAGTTCAGGCTGTTACTGCGGGGTCGAGGGGCCCACTTTTCATGGCTCCTGCGATTGGCCCTGTGGCTCTCCTGGGGGCTGCTGAACATCAGCCAGTAAGGTGGGCAGGAAGGGGCCTCACAGACTGGCTGCTGCCCGGTTAAGATCAATTTCTCCAGGTTGAATTTATACTAGAGGTATATAAAAAAAAAAGATATTGAGCAACAGGATTTTTACACAGGTGTCACAGTAGGATGAGCACAGGTGTTACTGATAACATTCACACGGCTCTTTCACACTACAAGTGTCAGAGTAAGACAGTACTGTGAGTCAGCATGTACAATACCTGGACCCTGAAAATGACACAGCTAAATGGAATTGAGCCGTTATAAACTTTAGTATATTTACATCCAAGCTTTTTCCTTTTGTCTCATACCACCATAGTGTCTCGCTTCAAAAACAATCAGAGAAAAGCATTATTAAATGAATGGTATGATGGTTTTATGCGTCTGCCATCAAGTTGCAGCCTGAATTCATACCCGTTCAAAACTGAATCTGAATTTATAGTATTAGACATTTGTATGGAATTGTCATAATAGCCAATATTTTGGCCAACACAAAACAGAAAGTCAGAAAAACTTCATTGTATAATACGTCATAAAAATGGGCTTATAGTGAAATAAACTACAATGAGAAATTGATTTAGAAAATATGGTGAAGCCATAGAGTCAAATTTATCACTGCTATTGAATTTACCCCAGTGAAGCCTTAAACCTAAAATATTTTGATATTTAATCAGATGTGACCTCAGTGTCTCGTAGTATCTGAGGGCAGTCTGGTATGGTGATGTCTGGAGCCGTCACCTCCTTCACTTCCTCCTGCAGTGGACCCAGCAGAGTCTGAAAGGGGATGTCCTCCAGAGTGCTCATTTCCCCCGACCAACAACCTGCATCAGAGAAACATAAAGAGTTCCTGAGTTTTAAGATCTGAAACCAGAGCTTCAGTGAACCTGTTTTCAGACTTACCTCTCAGTGAAGCTGCTACTCTCTGTGAAGCCCGCACCTATCTGAAGTGCTCATGGTGATTGTTTAGAGGAAACACAAAGGCATAATCGTATGTGATAAGCCCCTTCATCACTAAGCCTGTGACATCATGTAAGGAGTTGTTTACTATTATATCTCACACTTGTTGTGACCCAACCTGCGCAGGTAGGAGTATAGAGAGTATTTAACCATACATACAAATAAATACATGCGAGAGTAACATACAAATTATTCAAAAATAGCACTAATTAAAATATGTTTAGTTGCAATTATTCATATTTAGATATATTGTGATTACAATAAATCACATTTCTCATGTTTATTCTGAAACACATTTTCGTGTGACTTGTAATTTGAATCTCAATTCTCCCTAAAAGCGGATTAGAGAGTGCTGACAATAATATCCAGAGATTAGTCGATTACAAGGTGACAGCTTAGTACTGTGGAACAACATGTTCACAACAATTCATATTTCATGTCAAATGTAATCATATGGTTTGCAGTAATAACACACAAAATACACAGTTAGAGAAAATGAAGTTCATACTCGGAGGCTAAAACCTTTATTAGAAAATGGAAACCCTTTCTAGACTCTTACAACTCCTAACAGCAGGGGTGTCCAAACTACAGCCCGGGGTTCAAATGTGGCCCGCAGGCCATTTTGAATCGGCCCTCTGCAAATTCTTATAGTATAATGCAATATGGCCCACAAATTAAACTTTTGCTTGCCTTATATTGTACTTCTCAAATATATATGTTAAAAATACATTAATGAGCCCAATTTCAAATAAATTCAGTCATTCTAAAATTAAAACATTTCTAACAATCTTAGTTGATATAAAAAAAAGCCCAATAACTTGTTTCTATAACAAGCTTGAAATTGAACCTTCATATTTACTCTTAATGTCAGCAATCTGAGGCTTCTGTTTTAAGGAATGAGCTGCCAACAAAATAAATGAAGCCCTAAAGACGGACGGGATGTGGGCTGTTTTTTTCTGAAAGCATTTTCAAGTATCGCGCATTATTCACCTACACTTGATTTGTTTTGCTAACTTATAACTTAACTTATGAGACTCACCTCTATAAGTGGCCCAGCTCTCCGTGCATTTTTCTGAATGTGGCCCTCGGTGAAAAAGTTTGGACACCCCTGCCTTACAGGATCGTCTTAAAGAATGAGATTTGATTCCTCGGTAGTTAAGACAGCAGTGGGTATTCTTTTTTATTTGTGATTATTTGTATTATTTATTTTTCTCTTCTTTATTCGTTTTTTCTTTTTCTTTATTGTTCTAGTTTTCTTTGCCCCCTTGCACTAATTTAGTAAGGAACAATACCATCAGATTGTTCCCCCTTATTATAAATGTATCACTTGCTTTTGTGGAAAAAACAAAGAAAATCAATAATATATTGACAAAAAAAAGAAGAGCATAACAAATAGCGTGATGAGTAATATTCTTGTTTTCATGGACACTATATATATGTTAAAAACAAAATCAGATTATTTAGAAGAAAAAATATGTAATTTCCTGTTTTGTTTCCCTGACTTTGATAATGAACGCTGTAGTCTGGAGAAGTTAAAATGTGAAGCACACTTGAAAAGTTCTGTACAGAGATTTACATTTTATTTATATATTTCAAACAATCACAATCAATTTAGGATTCACAAACTTGGGTTGGGGGTACAGGTTCTGTAACAGACCACTGAAAACAGAAAAAGCAGTTTTTAAACTTAACTTAAAAGAAAAAGGAAACTTAAAAGCAAAAGGGAGAACAGATCTAGTTTAATCTCATTTTATAGCACAGACAGCATGTTAAAGAGTACAGCAGCGTGGTTCAGATCCAAAGCAGTGAGGCTTGATTACAGACGGGTGTACCGAGACACTTTAGTAACAGGATATTACATCACTAACGGAGAGGCGAGTTTCCAACACGCACAAAGAAATAAAAATCCCTGTGCTGTTCTGAGGGGGGGACTGACAAAGCAGGTTTAGAGCCAACTGTAAGGGATGATCTTTCTGATGGTAATTGAACCTAGTTAATAAAGCTTGAATATCCAATTAAAAAAATATGATTTAGTCATGTACTGTATTTTGGAGGCTACTTATTAATCTACCTGCTAATCCTGCAGAGAGTCCGGTGGTAAGGAGGTATGTCAGTAATACATTCTCTAAAGACTGGGCTACAAGAGGAAGCCAAACACTGAAAAATAAGCATTCTTGCTGTTTTGAAGGTCACCATTATTGTTATTATTCCTGCTTTGTTTAGTTTGCTGGTGCGTTACACTTCACAATGTGTCTCCTATTTAAAATTCAAGTCTTACAAACTGCTTACAAATGCTACGTCAGCAGCACTTACAGCCCAGTTGTACTGTGAACACCATTATTACAATGGTGGTAAAGAAGATGACATCAACATATTGATGTGCTCACGGAATAACATGCCCTTTTGATTTAAGGCATTACTTGACTTGATAACATCCCTTCTACAATTTTTCAGCTCCACTTTCGGTATGATCCCATCGTTTCCATTTGCTTCCCTTGCCTTTACAGTCCATCACCACAAAAAGAAAACACAAATAACCTAGCTACACATCCTTTCATGAATAAAATTGCATTATCTTTATATAGATAAAAATTTGAACAATCCCCAGAGATTGAAATATTTTATAAAGGTCCACCCCGCGAGTACACCGCTAGAGAATTATCTGATGCACGGGACCAAATGACTCTTCAGTGAAAAACACCAGCCTTCAATACTTCTACTACAGGGTCCATAGCTTGTTTGTCAGGGGCTTTTGTAAAACCCAGAGTTGGTGTCCAAGGTTCATAGTGATCTAATGGTTTCAGAGACTGTCTTTAGGTGAAATGAGAGACATGTGGTTCAGTTGTTAGCAGCGTCCGCCTGCCGAGGCCAGTTCTCCTCCTCAATGCCCGAGTCGTATTCCTCTTCTGAAGACTCCTTGGCTGGAGCTCTGAAATTCAAATGGAGACTCCAGTTCAGGTTTCACACCGCAAAACATTGTGGAGTCAAGGAGCCTGGATTGAGGAATCTGATCTCTAACATTACACACGCTGCGAGCAGAGGAACACTGACCTGATATATCTGGGTTGTGATTTTCCGAGGACAATGTCTTTGTTCAGCTCAACCGCCATGATGTCAGAGTGTGGCACCTCAAACATGGGCTCTAGAAGGAGCTTTTCCTGCAAAAAAATGAGGAGTGTGTTTAATTAGTGTTACATTAACAGTACAAAAGAAGTATTAAAGTGTCATAACGTCACATACCATGATGGATCTGAGCCCACGAGCTCCGGTTTTCCTCTCCAGAGCCATCCTGGCTATGGCATTCAAGGCATCTGGAGTCACATTGAGTTCACACTGAAAAAAGAAACACTGCAGATTAATTTTAATTCTACAAACATTCAGGTTTAAACAAATAAACCCCTGTGAGATATATTCCTGCTCCTTTTTATGCAGATCTGATAAAAGAAAAACAAGCTGCCTGTCAGCTACCGGTGAGCCGCTACACCATGTGTGCACTGTGCAAAGGATTCTACCAGGAATGTGTGCCCACAGGTATTCAACTACATGACCCTGCTTTGTGTTGTGACAACAGGTCAGTTTAGTCTGTTTACATTTGAGAGAAGAGAGACATCTCTTCGTCTGATATCTCCAACACTGGGCCACGCAAAGCAAACCTATCTAGATTGATTAACAGCACTAAGATGAAAACTGATGGTATATTTTGGAGTGAACTGTCCCTTTAACACTGCACTGTAGTAGCATCTGTAAGACAGCTCTTACTTTGTCCATGCTGAACAGAGCCTGGTACTGGGGCACCACAGCGTTGCGTGGTTCCGTCAGGATTCGGACGAGCGTCTCTTCGTCCAGGCTGTGCAGAGGAACGACCACAGGAAGACGGCCGACAAACTCTGGGATCATCCCAAACTCGATCAGGTCTCTGGCCTCCACGAGCTTCAGCAGGCGGTCCTTTTCCTCTATCTCTGCCACTGTGTCCGTCTCTCCGCTGGTGTTGGCCAGGTCTGCGGCAGCCGCTGCACGGCGGCCCTGCCCCATGTTGGAGGGAGTTCCAAAACCCAAATACTGGAGAGTAACGAAACCAGAGGAACAAGTTAAGAGGCTGAGTGACTCTGTCAGCTGAGGACAGGCGCCACATATGAGCTGTGTTGAACGTACCTTTTCATTCTTTCTTCTGCTGATGATTCTGTCCAGTCCGTTGAAGGCACCGGATGCCACAAACAGGATATTTGTTGTGTCGACCTGCACCGTTTCTCCTCTCAGCTTCCTGGAGTTCTTCTCAGGAACATTGACGATGGTGCCCTCCAACAGTTTAAGCAACCCCTGACAGAGAGGAAAAGAAAATAACCGTCACTATCACAAGTTCAACAAAAAAGCATCAGGAAACCAGTAACAGTAAATAAATCAAATGTGCTGCTGTATTTAAACCAAAACTATGTCGATAAAGAAATGCGTTACATCTCTATTGAGTTCAACTCGGGTTGATGACTGACCTGCTGGACTCCCTCTCCTCCTACATCTCTCAGCTGATGGATTCCAGGCACACTGCCAATCTTGTCCACCTCATCCAGAAACACAATACCTGCACAGGAGACACAACACAGCATCAGTTTCCTGTCTGGCAAGTGCATGACGACAGCCCCAGTGTTCAATCTAGTGTTAGTGCAGACATTTAAACACTCTTTACTTCAGATTTCAGCTTACACTGAAAGGTTCAAATGATCTCACCACTCAAAAGTAAGTGAATCACAATGATTAAACTAAAATAAACATCAGTTTAATTTTTACAAGGGTGACTCACTGCTGTGGTGAAAGTGAAGCTGATGAGTATTTTTGTCAATAAGTGTTTTGTTTTAGTTCCTTCCTCTTCATGCTAGCAGTACAACCAGATCAAGCCCATTACACATCCCCATGTAAGGAATTTCAATTGTGATATAAATATGTACAATTAAACAGTTTGAAGGGAAATAATGCGGCAATTGCTGTAAAAGTAAACAGAATTTTAACAAGGGTTTAGTCTCCCAGAGTGGTTGTATGTTTTATATTCAACAAGATTGTTATGGCACTGCTTTATAGACTTTAATCTGTAACAATTTGACATTTATTAGATTGTTAAATGAGCTGTGAACACTGCAGTGAACACAAAGGTGGTTCCGTCTATGCTGGCTGATGGAGGATAGAGGCCGTGTTGTCACTGTGTTATGATGTTTATATTGTGTAAACATCATCACTGTTGGTGTTTTCTCCCAACGTTCTCTTTTTAAAATCACTGCTAACAGCAGCTGCACATCCATTTAGATTTTAACAGTCACTGTGTGTGTGCCGATTCAGAATGCACACACGAAAAATGTGAGAAAACAAGTCCTATCAGATGAGATTCGTCCACCTCTGAATGAATGTTATTGTAAAGTCAAAGTAAGACCCACCTTGCTGTGCTTTCTCCACTGAATAGTTGGCATCTTGCAGCAGTTTGGCAATAACTGACTCGATGTCCTCTCCCACGTATCCAGCTTGAGTTAGTGTGGTGCAATCGCATATCGCAAAAGGAACATCCAGACAGCGTGCCAGAGTCTGCGCCAACAATGTCTTTCCTGGAAAAAATAGATGAAACATGCTAAAATGTATTCTTGGAAGAGACACTTATGTTAACAGGTCCGCTGCATGGGAAGGTGTTTAAAACGTAACGATGAAGAATCAGTTATTGCTGCATTAACAGTATAAACAACTGTTCCTGTGAAATCCATTTAATGTACTTTTTCATCCTACAAAATAATCCATCATTTGATAGATTGACAATTTTGACACTGAAGGAAGATGAAGAGCCTCATGTTTGGGATTGTTATCAAACTAATATAAAACAATGTCATTTAGGATATTGTAGACACAACACGAACCTGAGCCAGTTGGACCTAGAAGTATGATGTTGCTCTTCTCCAGTTTGATGTCGGTGTGTGTGGAGTCCAGCACCTCCCCGCCTCTCTTCTCCTGAGGCGCCTGCTGGCTGGCCTGCTGCTGCATGGACGCCCCGAGAGCGTTTCCATGAGGACTGATCCCTGCAATCTGCAGTAACTCTGCAACACAAAGCAAACACACATGGGGTCAGCCAAGTAAGGATTTTAGAAATTACTGTAAAAGATGCAGTCTGCAATTTCAACGTATGCACAACTTAAACAGGCCAGCCATTGATGGTGTTTGTGTCAAACTGAGCATAGAAACATCCCCGTGTGCAGGCTAAAAATATGCATGGCCTAGTCTGTACCAGTGTGGAGTTACTAGGTGAGGAGTGCAGGGCTGGAAATAGAGAGACTACAGATGTGAATGCAGGTCACTGGGTTACTTCATTGTCCGGTAAACCAAAGATTAAAAAGACAGAATCATTTTGCTTCAGTTCTGCAATTGATAAGTGAATCAGTATTCACCACTCCGAAACTAGAGATGTTCCCTAAAACCATTTTAAGGGATTCATTTATTCTTTTTTAAATCTGATTCTTTAGGTTGAGTATAACTTTACAATCATTTACTAAGGATATCTATCGAGCAAAGCTCTGACTGAAGCGCTACAAGTCTGTACATTTTTGGCATTTGTGCAACTTGTAAAAGATATCGTAGATTAGACTGATTAGGTGGTGTGATTTTTTACGTGGTGCCTCTAATAACACAAGGGTAAGGCGGACCAATCACTTACTTGTGAACCTGTACTCATCCTCTCGTCTTCTCATCTCTAGCTCTACAGAGAGAGGGTGAAAGTACTCAAATCAATATTATCAATAATCATTACCATTAGGGCACTATGGGTGTTCTGCCAAAACCTTTATACAACCCGTGTCCTAAAATATTGAACAAATGCCAAAAAATACAGATTACAGTTCACAACAAGTTATAATTGAAGGACATAGCTACAATCTCTTATCAGTTATTGGAGTAGATTTTATGAATAAATGGCTCTTGATTACAACTAAATGTGTAAAGAATGAAAGATATTTCACCCTAGATCTGTTTCAGCACTGGCATGTCCACAAACAATAACTACTAACACTTGCTAGAGCAGTTTTGCATGGTTGCATGTCCTCTGTTCGCTTTATTAAATCAGCCTTGTTGGTGTTGTATTATACTTATCCAAGTTACATTTTTAAATAGTGTTTTAAATATAGTGTTGGATCGTCTCAGAGTCATATTCAAAACCCAAATGTTAGTACAGAGTCTGTCATTTTAAACAATAAGTCCCTGAGTTCGCCTCACTCTCTCCCCACTTCCTCTCTGACCTGCTGTTAAGATTGGAATGAAAACAAAGATGGCGCCCAAAAGTATGTCAAAGTTCAGGACTACATATTTGAGCAAAGAGATTTAGTCGGAGTAGAAAAAAAGATACACAACATGGACTTTTTGTGAAAGTCCCTTGACAGGCAATCTAACTTTTCCATTGTATCTCGGGAGTTTTGAAGCTCAGACAAGAATATTTTAGGGGTTTTCCAGAACTTCCATTTTCTTTTTTACACACTCCTGTATTTACCAACTATCAGCCTACAATACTGGTCTTGTTTAAAGTTGGAACAGTAGCATATGATTAATGTGGGTGACAAGTGGAAACCACATTAATGATGTAAAATATGTACAATTAATTAATATGAATCTTCTTTATAAAAACAAACACATTACCAACAGCATTATGTAATGCAACGCTGGATGGGATTTAGATAAAACACTCTCTTTAGACAACAGTCATACTGACCCCGGGGTGTTAGGGAGGGCTGTTTTTCCACCTCCACCTGCTGTCGGCTCCCAGCAGGAATGTTGTTGTAGATGCGCTTGTAGTGATTGTACACGGCCACGGCTAACACCTTTTTAGCATACGACTGGCCAACAACAAACTTGTCGAGGTAAGCAAATATCTGGAAAAAAAGAAAGGGATTTATATTTCAACAGAGTATAAAACTCTAACAGGCTGACTATTACAGGGTGCTGTGCAACATGTCAATGGAAGTGTTATAAAAGCATCATTTTGTCTTCCTGCTTCGATTTCTCACCTTCTTAGGGGGAGGGGGCGGTTTCTGTGCAAATGCCAGTTTGACTGCCTCCGCAGCGGATTCTGGCTCTTTGTTTAGCCCCTTCTTAGAGTCCGTTTCAGACAGAACCACGAAAAAGTGATGGCATTTCTCACATTTGACAAATCGTGTTGATGCTACAAAAGAACAACACATAACTTGTTAAAAACTGAAACATTTCACACTCTGTTTGATTTTTAAAAAGTTTACAGCGTTAACAGTTGAACATATCTTGATCATTAAACTGACTGACCATCAAACCAAAAACGAATCTGTTTAGATTGAAGTACTTTTTTTTTTATAGGACAAATGGCCTATGGGGAAACTTGCTGATTAATCTATACGATGCAACAGGAAACATTTGAAAAACAAACTGCTGGTACTTGTGCTGCCAATCATTACCTCTGGTACATTTGCTTTGGACATATCTTAATGCACTCTTTACTTACAATGCACTTCAATCTATCAACAGGCAGTTGATAATCAGAGGACTACATAATCTAACTATAAAAACCACACTTTTAAGTTGAAGCAAGCAGCAGCTTATCCCGTGGTTAATGTTGCAACAAAAAGCAGAAAAATGCTTGTTCGACAACAACAAACCCAATCCCTCAGTGTTTACTTGCAGGTTGTTTTCTTGACAAGCTGTGCCAGGAAATGATGGATATTTGTGGTGTTCTATTTTTGTGCTGTTGGTTTATATTTATTTCAGTCCACCATCAATATTTGTAACACAGAAACATGTAAAAGACCCTGAATAAAACATTTGTATATCTGGCGAGGCACTATGCTGTACTTTCACCTAGCTCTATTCAGCCACCATCTCCTCTGTATCCTACTCCTACCTGTCTTGGTAAATGATTGTCTGATATTAGGAAGTAACTTACACACAAAGGTCTCTACATGTGTGCAGGGGTCTCCACATTTAGGGCAGCGTAGCTGGCTTCCTCCTTTTCCTGAACCCCCGGAGCCAGAGGGTCGTTTCCCCTCACTGATGCTTTTCTGTGTAGAATAACATTGCGTCAGCACACGTTTCATTGCATTTCTAGTATCTAGTCCATTTTTAAAATAGTGTGTTAATACTGCCACGGAACAGAGCTACAGATTACATTTATCTTCCAAGAGCTTACCTTTCCACCATCACTTCCACTGTCCTTTGTTGTCCCATCTTTAGCGGCATAGCAGACAGCAGTCTCTGAAAACGACCTCACCCGTACCCGGGGAGGTTGGTGAGTTTCCCGAGACCCATGACGACTCAGAGAAAACAACTGGATCCGGGAGCAGGACAATCCTGTAAACACAAGATCCTCATGTTACTATTCCTAAAGTCAGAAATGGATTATAGCATTGGCCAATCAACAGACAAATATATTCTGCAAGCATTTTGATAGCCAGTAAATTAATAAAATGATTTTAGAACCACACATTTAGATCAATTCCTGTTCCAGCTTCTCCAATGACCTTATTAGACCTTTTGTTATATATAATTGCTAGTACTGTAAGAATTTGAAGATGTAAAATTAAACTGAAGGCCATTTCTCCTCATTTTGTTAAAGTTAATTATAAATAAATATGAAAAATACATGTTATGATTAAAAAAGAAAATTATCTGCAGATTAATTAATAATGAACATAGTTGTTTGTTATGGCCCTGTGTGCACCATTGCGGGCAAACATAATTCACGATACAATGGAGAAGTCAAACAGCAACATAACGTTATACGCCTATATATTTCAGGATTAACACAGTGCATGCTATCAGGATCATCAGTTCATAGTCAGGGGAATAAAGTCCACAGTATGTATGTGCTGTAGCTATTGTACATTATGTATTTGTTATGCAAGTGGGAGGGTATCTGTATCTGGAGTTGCTGTAACGATTTAGCTTAGCCATTGCTACATAACTATACTTGTATTGATTAGTGTACCTTCATGTGTCAATACACCAGAAGGCTAGGTACAGCTGTTCGACTTAATGAAAAGGCTGGCTGATGTAAGAACTTCAGCTGCCTCACAGCTACACTTTAGGAAACGTTTCCACCTGCTGTTGACATATTACATGACATACAGCGGTGTGGATTATCTGCAGACCCACTTCACAAACTGTGTGAGCACAATGTCATGGAGCTTCACTGTACAATGTGTCCCTTTTCTTACCTCGGTGGGCTGTGTTAAGGAACAACCTGGCCGCCGAAGTGCATGGACAGGACATGACTCCTCTTTTAGTTCAAAATCCTGAAAATAAACACAAAGTTAGCACAGTGTAGTGAGAAAGAGACGCCGATTAGCCCGTAAAACATTTCGTAACTTCAACGTCACTGTTAGCATTAGCAGGTCATTTGCTGCCGAAGGTGGCCGTCTGTTTATTTCTGTAAAACATCATCTTTTTCTAAACTGTAATGAATGATTGTGCTTTTACAACCTCCTGATACCGACCCGGAGCAGGACATAGCAGGACACACAAACAATGTAGCTAGCTGCTTTCTATAAATACATGATAGCTACTTAAGCTAGGCCCAAGCCTGCACTATCTGCTGAAACCCTCCTGTTTGGACAGGCAGACGAAACCCTCCTGTTTGGACAGGCAGACAACACTGCGCAGTGCTTAATCTGACTGACTTTACCCTGAAACAAGCTACCAGTCAGGACTGTTGTTAGATAATACCTAGATATATTCTGACATTACACCAGATAAAGCTGAAGCAACAAATAACTAGCTTGTTTTACTCACAGGGCACGATGAAACCAGTCCCCTTCGGAAAAAGAAAACAAATGCGCAAAGTCACAGCAGCTTTTGCTCTTTGTTTTTGTTTTGTTGTTGTGTTGTAGTAATATCAAAGTATCGCATTTAAATGCTTAGCGTTGGTTCCTCTAGGCCGCAGTTTCCCAGATGGGACACGACCCAAAGTGATGTAACGCTGTTATGAACCAGGTTACACTGCTAGCTGCTAGCTAACCTTCTCTCTGGGGTACAGTAGCTAGCAGGAGTTATTTAACCAGGGTTAGTGGTGAAAGCAGTATGGCGGCTGTGTTCGTGTCTATGCAGTTCACCCCCATCCAGATCTGTGGAGATCTAGTGGTTCATAAGAGGCGTTAACAGGGATGAACACTGGTGCGTTCAATTATCCTCGTAATGTGCTTATCGTGTTGCCTGTATGGTATATAGTAATTTATATTTACTCAAGTACACGTTTGAGGGACTTGTTCTTTACCTGAGTATTTTGCTTATTTGTACTGCTACTCCACTACAATTCAGAGGTAAATATTATACTTTTACTCCACTACATTATTGTTATGCAGATTTGGATGAAATATGTGAAATACAAACAATGCTTAAATAAGATTTAAGTTACACCTGGAGTAACATTCAAAAGCTACCATGCAGCATACAAGGTGATTAAAGTAGTTTCACCTTTACCAGCTTTAATAAATATATAAGGCATGAGTAATTATAATCAAAACATATAATATATTATACTGAAATGGGCCAATCTGCATAATAAGTACTTCTAATTTTGGTACTAAGTATATTTTGATGCTCATACTTTTGACTTTTACTTGAGTAAGGTTTTTTTTTAATGCAGGACTTTTACTTCTGAGTACTTCTCCCACCTCTGATAATAGTAACGTAACCTATAATAAACATTGCAATGATAGATAGAATCGGAGGAAACCCTCTTTATTAGTCACATGCATGCACACAGCAGAGCACACACAGTGAAATTAGTCCTCTGCATTTAACCCATCCTAGTACTAGGAGCAGTGGGCAGCTATCGTGCAGCGCCCGGGGAGCAATGGGGAGGGGGGATTGGAGGTGTCCGGTGCCTTGCTCAAGGGCACCACAGCAGGGCCTAGGAGGTGAACTGGGACCTCTCCAAGTAGCAGTCCACTTTCCATATTTCAAGTCTGTTCGGGGACTTGAACCGGCGACCTTACGATTCCCAGTCCAAGCCCCTACTGACTGAGCCACTGCTGGACGTATAGTTGCTTCAAATGTGGTCAAATGAGAATCTATTTCAGAGACAAAAAAAAGTTAGTATAGTGAGCACTAAAGCCATATTTTTCTCCAGAGCAGGATTATGTAACATTCCTATAAATCACACTTTGCAACTTCATCTCTGCATCATTCTCTCTTTGTAAATCAACATATAGAAAGTTAACTGGCATAAAGTTTATACGGGTCATTTAAAATGGCCTTTTCTATTTGTTCTATTAATAATTAAGAGAAAGGAAAACATGTGGCTTAATTTTATTAAGAGCCCCAGGTGAGTTTTGAGCTACATCGTTGTCTCTTCCTAGCGGGTTTTCTCTTTAAATCATTCACCTGCTTTTCTCTGCTGCTCATCTCACTCTGTTAGTCGGATTAGATCCACTAAAGATAAGTGAACATGCCAGCAATAAAGAAACATAGGAACTTTGCTTTAGAAAGAGGACATGATTTTTCTCTTGCTGTCTTGTCTTCTGGAAATTAAATCCTTTCCCTGCTCAAACTCATTTATCAGCACTCGATGTGTGTAGACTACAGCTAAAACCCTTGTTCATAATTCTATGTGATTTCTTACATAACATACCAACATTGCATCAGAATAAAAAAATACATTTCATAAAATATATTTGTTTATTTCATTATTTTGACCATGAAAACTCTGTTTCAACAACAAATATTGCAACAAATTAGGTCATATGAATAGATTATTGTGGAAGCAGTCTGTAATTTTCAATTTAATAAAATATTTCCAAATTCCGTTATCCCTTCTTGCTGATTACATCCACCATTGTGGTCAATAGATTCACTACCAACAACTGAGATTGAAAAAATAACTTTGTTTCTCAACAATTTCACAAGGTTTGTGGTAATTCTTAGTTGAATTTGAGTTTGACTTTGCAGGTCTTTACACTGCTGTTGTCCCACATGTACAGAACTTTTTTGTTAGGATAATATGACAGCATAGCCAAAGAGCCATCAGCTGGCCTTAAATCAAAACCTCTGAATGCATCCAGATGACTCAATTTCATCAAATCAAAGGCATATGTGACTCTTCTGTCTTTGTCATCTGTAAAATAAATCACCCCACATACAATGAAAGCATTGCCTGCTTTAGTTGTAGGGTAATGAGTGTTAATGACAGACTCTATTGTGAATGCATCTGGATTTAGTTTTGCAACCATCATATTATCCTCCTCTTTATCTGGTGCAAAAATGACCCACAGTCCATTTTCATCCACGGCAAACTTGAAATACGTCTTTGAGTTGTGGAAAAGATAGTTCAGTTTGTTATATCTGCTGTTTGCCATTCTCAGATACTTGGAATTCCTGGTGTTCAGGTCAAATCTGTGAAATGAAAATCATGGGTAAGGTAAGAATCTTAAAAAAGCCAGTATGGGCAAATTAATAAAAGTATGTTTACCACCAAGACTTACTTTATAAGTTTGTCTGATCCTCCGTTGTGAAAGTAAAATGAGCTCTTGTAAACGACATGACCACATCCCTGGAAGAACGTGTTGACATCTATTAGCTTGTTGCTTGTATCCAGTGATGTTGAAATGTTCCTGTGCTCTACCAGAACTCGACCTGGGGAGGCAGGGTTTTCAAGTTCAAATACACACAATTGAACACTGTCCGACTTTGGTTTCTGTACAAAAAGAAAGAAAAATCACCTGAAAAATGATCGGCCAGCCAGTATCGACTTCGATCCACCCTGGAAGCATCAGACATCCAGGCTCCAAAAGTGCTTTGCATTTTTGCGGCGTTCTCTGAACATGTAATGTTCCTAATGTTGCACTCTAAATCAAAGACACATATGCACCTCAATATTTTTTAGAAAGGATATACACACATTCAAACATTATTTGAAACATGATTTCAATAACAGACCAGTTTTTGTCCTTCTTTTACTGGTTGTCACATTTATCCTGTTAAGAGTCTGGAGTGGATATGAAGAGTCTAGAAAATGAGAGGAAGAAGAAGAAGAAGAATTCGTATTTTCTTTTTAAATATTAGAAACTAAAATGAGTAGTTATATGTTATATATAGCCAAATATGGGACACAAAACCCAATCATACCACTTTCCATTGGTGTGTCGTTAATGTTTCCAGTGTTGTTGACCCTCTCCAGGTCTACAGACAATGAGGCTGCAACATGAATGTAAACACAGATCGATTAATACACAACAATAGTGTAACAGTGCAGCATGATTAATCATACTTCAATCAAGTGTTACCTTTACATATTATTCAAAAAAGAGTGTTTCCTACTTTTTAATAATGCATTTGTAGCGTTATTGAGTGCATCACTGTTTTGGTCCACAGACAGTTGAGCTGTTTAATGAAATAAAACATTATATTTAATGTTTGAAAGTAATTTGCTTTCCTGATAACTCAAATCAGAGTGTTCCTTGCCTGTAATTGTCGCCTCGGTAGCATTCACCATTTCAGTGTCCTTCGATGTGTTGTGGCTTTCGTTTTGAGGAAGCGACTCTGTCTCTGAAATTAAAAGTCTTGGGTTTGTTTTCCTTTTGTTAAAGCTTATCCCAACGTTATCCTTGCAGCTCAACATTTTTGTTTACCAGCTTCAAAGGTTGTGTCTTGAAGTTTCTCAGAGTCAGAAACTTCTTTTTTGTTGTCAGTTGAATGTGGAGTTGATGATTCTGCAGGGAGAAAGATGATAATCAACAAAAAGTGATGGAACGGAAAATAAATAGAAGAAATACTAAATGTGTGAATGATGAATATTGATACCATTGATTCTTACCAATTTTCATGGGTTTATCAATAATAAATCCACTGTTATTAGAGGCGTCACTGTTTTGGTCTGCAGAACCTGGGGCTTTTTAAAGAGATGACACATTCAATAAAACAGTTTAAAGTAATGGTCACTTGCTTTGCTCATAATTCAAACATCATGTACCTGTTAGCAATGTTACTGTTGCCTCTGTAGCATTTTCACTCTTGGTATCTCTCAGTGTGCCGTTGCTGTTGTCTTGATACATTGATACTGACTCTAAAAGATTACCAAAAAAGTGTTTGTTATTTTTCTTCATAGAATCTAAGTTTGTCAGTCTCCCTCTCGGTCAACATGGCTTACCAGTTTCCACTTTCGTGTCTTGATGTTTCTCAGAGTCAGAAACATCTCTGTTGTTGTCAGCTGAATGTGGAGTTGGTGATTCTGCAGAAATAAAGATAACATGCAACAAAAAGTGATAAAAACAAATAATAAACATCTCTCTTTTGAAGGAGGAAGAAAACTAAATGTTTAAATGAATATTGATATCAAATTGTGAAACCAGTGGATAGTTTCTTACCACTTTTAATGGGTTTATCAACAATGCTTCCACTGTGGTTAAAGGCATCACTGTTTTGGTCTGCAGAAAGTGGAGCTTAGGAAATAAATGAAACATACATTAAAGATTTTACAGTTGTGGTTATTTGCTTTGCTCATAATTCAAACATTGTATTTCCTACCTGTTAATATTGTTGCCTCTGTAACATTTTCACTCTTGGTATCGTTCAATGTGCCATTACCGTTGTCTTGATACATTGATACTGACTCTAAAAGATTACAAAAAGGGTGTTTGTTATTTTTTTTCATGGAGTCAAATTATGTCTTTACATTCTCCCTCTGGTTCAACATGGCTTACCAGTTTCCTGTTTTATGTTTTGAAGTTTCTCAGAGTCAGAAACATCTCTGTGGTTGTCGATGTCCTTCGATGTGTCATGGCTGTCATTTTGAGGAAGCGATACTGACTCTGAAATGAAAGTGTTAGGTTTGTTTTCATTTTGTTAAAGTTTAACTTAACAGTTTCATTGCAGCTCAACATTTCTGTTTACCGGCTTCAAAGGTTGTGTCTTGATGTTTCTCTGAGTCAGAAACATCACTGATGTTATCAGTTGGATGTGGAGTTGGTGGTTCTGCAGAAAGAAAGATGACATTAAACCAAAAGAGATGGTACTGATATTAAATCATATCAAAACTTGAAGAGTTAATGCCTAAACAGCATATCATAAGAATCCTCCACTCATAAACTTGGTTGTTGTTCACTTCTGTAGAAGATGAAATCCACAGTTTACTCACCAGCGCTAGTTAAATTCAGCTTGTTGTTGTTTTGGGGTGATAATGAAGTGTCTAAAAGAATGATACGACAAAGAGCTATATTGAGAGTAGTTTACAAATAAATAAAGAACGTTTATAAAGTGAACTGTGATTAGCCTCCTCTGTATGAATAAACAGCAGACAGTGTATGAATATTGATGGATGTTTATTCTGTTTCTTACCACTTTTAATGGATATATCAGTAATGGCTCCACTGTTATTGAAGGAATCACTGTTTTGGTCTTCAGAAATTGGATCTGTTGGAGGAAATTAAATATTAAATGATGTGTTAAAAAGTTATTTTCACCTTCTTTATTCATAATTCAAAACAGAGTGTTTCCTACCTGTCAATAATACAGTTGTTGTATCTGAAGCATTTTCTGTTTTATTCAAGGTGTCCTGGCTGTAGTTTTTATCAAATGATACAGGCTCTATGGATGGAAATAGTTTGAGTTTAACATCACAGTAACAAAAAGGCACTTTTCTGCAAAACTAGATACTTTATGGACATTTTCCACAAAAAAAACAGCTTTACTTTAGCTAAATCAAAAATGTTAATCCGGTAATTCACTTGTATTTTTGCATAGTTTATTGGTATTAATATCATTCACCATATTTTATACAATATAATAATAATACAGAGTACCGGATAAATAGAAGAAAGAACTTTTGGATTTTATTGACTGTGATAATTAAACATGACCTCATGTCAAGATTGTATATTATTCCATGTGCTTTAGATTTTCTACCAAAACATAAATATTCATGGTTCTGTTGAATTTGCATGTCTTAACACAGATTGTTTAGGATACTTACTTCCTTCATGTGTTATATTTGACAGTATTTTCTAATATTAAGAAGGTCTGAGGAATTAAAAAGATCTGATAGTGAAATTTCTATTGAGAAAAATAGCAATATGAGGTCTTAAAATAAAACCTTTCATCTTACCAGACTCCTTCTCTGTGTCTCGAGGTATCATTGTCAGTAACATTAAAATCCTCTGTGGCTTCATGAGCTCGATGGGGTGTTGGTAAGACTGAAGATTTAATAAGACAGCATGAATTACAGTAGGAAGTTAATGCAAAACATATCATGGAGGAGGACGAGTATCTCTTACCTGATAATACGTTTATTGTTGCGTCTGTAACATTTTCCATGCTGCTTTGAGTCCACGTGTCATGTCTGTATGCTGGACGCGGTGACACTAACTCTGTAGTAAAAAAAACCTCAATTTAGATAACCTTATATATTCTTTTACTAAATCAAACACTGATATACGTTTGTCCTAAAACAACAGTGACTGGATAACTGTTGGATTTTATTTTTGTTCCTTGACTGATCAAAATATAAATGTGAACTGGTGATCAAATATACAGTATGATATGAACGTTTCTTACCAGTTTTCATGGGGGTGTCCGTAATGTTTCCACTGCCATTGAAGGCACCAAGGTTTTGGTCTTGAGAAAGTGCGGCTGTAGAATAAAACAATATGCAGCATTTACTAACGGTGTTATAGCACCTTTAATTAGATGTTTAATTATAATTCAAAACACAATTAATACCTGTTAATAATGTAATTGATGCATCTGTGATATTCTCTGTGTTGGTATCATTCAATGTGTCGTAGCCGTACTCAGGATGACCTGGTACTGACTCTAGATAGAAACATTTAACAAGGTTAAAAGTGTTCTCAGGTCTTACAGTGAAGTTTTCCCCTAATGGATGCTTACCAGAGTCTTTACTTGTGTTAAGAGTTTCTTTTAAGGCTGTAACATTCAATACATCCTTGCTCTCATCAGCTGTGCGTGGTGTTGGTGATTCTGTTGAAATATAGATATCGTATAATGTTAAATGAAGAGTAACTTAAAAAGCCTACAATCTAAATCATTAACTTATATAAACGTTGCACAATAAACTGTTTATGTAAATTCTGTATTTCATCCTACCAGTGTTGTTTATTGTTGAGTTTTCTATATCCGCCCAAGAAGGAGATGAATCTAAATTTGTAGGTAAAGAGTAAAAATTAAGTTTGAACTTTTGTGGAAATGTGATTAATAGCCCCCCGTCGATATACTTAACATTTAGAACCAACACTTGGTGCATATTTTCTAACTGAATTGTATTTCCAGCTGGCAGTGTATATATATTCCTATGATTTTTTTTTCCTTCTGATTTATACCTTCATGTTTGGGAATACAATGCACAGACAATACAATGTAACAGTTAGCTGGATAAACAAAATGAAAACAAATACATGTGAATAATCAAATAACACATAAACAGGAGGGTGATCTAACACATCTAAAAGTCTGGCTACCACCATGAAACATGCTGGTTTATTAATAATGATTCAGTGAAGATGTTCTCACCCATCAACTTGTTGTCTTGATGGATGTGTTCTTCGCTGGTGTTGTTTCTCACTTCATTACAGCACCGAGCAGGACCGGGGGGACCAGGTGGGCCGACTGGGCCTGGTGGACCCCTCGGACCAGGTGGATCTCAAGATTAAGAAACAGCAGTTTGTTGAAAAAGTTGAAAAGAATAAACATTAAACTAATTTACCAAACATAAAAGGGTAGTAGTTCCAAAGGGTTTTGTTTTTTTATTAAATCCCACAAAAGGATTACGTTTGGAGCCAAACCTGGTGACCATCTTATTTATTTTTTTAACTTCACCAGTAGGTGAGATAAAAGTGGAAATACCTTTAACAAGAATTTCATTGCAGGTCTCTCCTTTAGGTCGGGGAGGACCCGGGTCTCCTTTAGGTCCTTGTTCTCCTTTTTCACCAGGGCGTCCTAGTCATTGACAAATTATTAGTTGAAATCCACTGAGTAGAGTTCTGGTGCACA
Source organism: Eleginops maclovinus (assembly GCF_036324505.1). Lineage (NCBI taxonomy): Eukaryota > Metazoa > Chordata > Actinopteri > Perciformes > Eleginopidae > Eleginops > Eleginops maclovinus. Next base: position 10,299,221 of record NC_086350.1, on the reverse strand, counting down.
CCCGAGTTAAAGTTAGTCTCATGACATTTTTGACACAGATCTCTCACCTCTTCTCCCTCGTCTCCCCTCCAGCCCGGGCATTCCCTGCTGTCCTGGTGACCCCGCTCTACCTGGCAAACCTAACAGGACAAAGCACTATGACCAAAGTGGCAAATTCACCTTATTTTAAATAACTGATGCAATTAATTAAAGTGCCCATTTTCACCTGGTTGGCCAGGTGGACCTGGGAATTTTTTTTTTTTTTTAAATGTTTAACACAAATTAAATTGAGTCGAGCAGCAACCATAAAAACCACAGCATATACTGATTTGCAACCACAGAATATTTACGAAGTGCACCTGTTAAACAAACTCCTCTGGTGCTGTTACACAGGTCCATGAGGGCTTTGACCTGAAACGAGGAAAACAGAAGGAGCAGGTGAGGTCAATGTTGATGGTAAATACATCTGGAGGCTTTCTACAATTCATACTTTGGTTTTAAAACCACTTGGACACAAACATCTTTGCTTTTCTTGTTAGACATCTCTCAGGATTTGAAAGACTAATACAACAATATTTATCTCGCATTTTAAGAGCAGAAGCGATGATTTGATTAATTGATTAAACAACATTTTGACGGGCAGCAATTTCGATAATTGATTAATTGCACATGTAATCTTTAAGCCAAAAGTTTACTCTTTATTAGTCTTCTAGGATGGACAGTTGGTCGGACAAAAGAAGCAATTTGAATAACTTTTTGTTGAGCATTTTGTACTATTTTCTAAGACATCACAGCTAAAAACAAATAATCCATGCATCTTGAAAACAGTCTAAACAATAATAAGTTATTTAAACAAAAATATTTTTTGGTTTGAGTATTACTCATGATTATTTATCTTTCAAGTCAATAATAAAACCACGTATTGTTTTGGTAGTACTTGTGTGTCTCTGATAAATGTGCTGTCAAAACATACAGTAGCGCCCTCTGGAGAAATGCCAGGCTCCCGTCGGATGTGAGTACAGTAGAGGGAGGTGCAGTCACGCTCCACTACTCAAAGTATTTGTCCAGAAAACACTCAGTGGAAATAAAGATCTCTCCAACAGACTTTTAGATTCTTTGCATTACACAGAGATGCTTCTTCTCCCAAAAGGGAAAAGGAGAAGGAAATGTCTCTATAAAAGATGACAACATAGAGTTGTCGATTGCTCCCCTGTTCTGTCTTATAAAAACATGAGAAAATGCTCTTCTTATTTGAATGTTTAACACAAATCAAATAAAGTAGAAACAACAAACATAAAAACCACAGCGTCAACTCATGTATGACTACAGCATATTTATGAAGTGCACCTGTTTGTCCACTCCTCAAGGTATTTTTCCAGAAAACAGTCACTGGAAACAAAGATCTCTGCAACAGACGTTTAGATTTATGCATTACACAGACATGCTTCTTCTCCCAAAAGGAAAAAAGAGAAGGAAATGTCTCTATAAATGATGACAGCAAGGAGTTGTCGATTGCTCCCCTGTTCTGCCTTATAAAAACATGAGAAATTCTCCAATAGTCACACTTCATAGTGCCCACATTAAATGCATTAGGTGTCTTACAGGAACCATAGAGTATGCCATCATCATCATCATGTCCTTCTCCTCTTGGGTCAGATCCTCCTCCTGGTGCCTTCTGCTGCGTTGGAGCTTCCTCAGCTCTCTGGCCTCTGCAGGGTCTTGGTTCAGGACCCCCGCCCGCAGCCTGCAGCTCTGTGACAGCTCTTGCATCTGTGCGTCCAGCCTCACTAGCTCACCCGTCAGCTCTTTCTGTCGAACTAGCAGGAACACTGAAGCTCCTGAGCTGAGGAGCAGCAGTGCACACAACCCCACCAGCAGCAGCACTTTCCACGCCAGACCAATTCCACTGCTCTCCTTCATATTTGTGCCCTGCTTTCTGCTCCACCGCTACAGAGTAATCTGAGCTCTGACACTCTCTAGCACATACAGCAGATATCTGATAACCAGCCAACAGATGAGACGTCAGAGAGAAACTACGCCGTAGAGAAATAAACATGTCGAGATCTGTTTGTAACTCGTAGGAACCAAATGATGCATTGCGTAAGAAAAAACATCTGGGAAACAGTTTAAGTGTGTAGGCCTGTTTGATTCAGAAACCACTTATGGACATATTTCAAGAATGACACACCCTTCACACACAGTGGTGTGCCTTTCATTATTCTCGTCCCCTTCCTCTCAAAATTGCCACCAGACAGTCCTACGCAGAATTACATGAAAGTGGAATAAATAAGTGGTGAACAAGAGGATCTTTCTTTGGATCTACAAAAGAGCTTTCACAGCGCTTCCAGTAAACGGCTGCAAGTGTGTGAATGTGTGTGTGCAATAAAATCTCTCTCTAATAAATAGTTTTTTTATTTTTATGAATACATTCTGTAATGCATTTCCAAGTGAAAAGTCATAGTTACATGTTTTTCTCCGCTTCAGTTGGTTTGCGCTTCCCAAAATGTATAATTTTCCAGTTCAGTCTCTCTACCACAATGAGAGCAGCCAATTTGGGATAAAACCCGACACCCAAATCCTGAGGCCGACATCTTCTTCAGCATCATAACAGCTTTTCAATTCAGCTATTCAGGTGCTGAGCTGGAAGGACAGCTCATCAGAAGCAAAAACCTTCTGCACAGACACAATTTTTAGAATGTGCATACATGCTTATTTTTGAAGTAGTGGAGCACTGACACTCATTTCAAATGACTTGTCTACGTGCTTCTTTTTTAAAGATGACAATGTCTTTGCCCCCTCTCTGAATGGCTGGTTAAATCCCTGCTCTCTTTGACGGGTCAGTCTGACCCAGCTAATTAATTTCCCCTGAATAGCCTCCTCACTGGATGAATTAGACAGTGGGGTTTCTTTCTTTTGAAGAACTGTGAATAAACCCCTATAAACTGATACAGAGTACATTGTATGAAAGACCTGCAGGTTTTGCATTCTTGTGAATAAAAAGACTAGACTTTTTTGGTCCATTTGAGGCTGCTTTGTGGTTCAGATGTGCACTGTTATCCTGCCTGTTCACTGTTCGGCCATGTAAAAGTCCTTGTAACCCCAAAGTGGCAATGTTCCTAAGCAACCAGTAAAATGAAGGCGTAACCGAGGATTTATAAACACTAGAAAAACTGCGATTTATTTGGTAGGAGAATTAAATCATCCTAAAAACAAGTGGAGGGAGACCTGCATCTCTTCAAACGTTACTCTTACTTCTCAAGAGTAGGACAGGGACAAGAGGAGTAAGTTTAATTCTTTGATAACTTGTTAATTTTGGAATAAAAATAATGTTGGGAATGGTAAAAATATATACATTTTATAATGTTATCCTCGCTATGTTTGTGATTTTTATCCCAACATTTAATCTTGGATGTTTTACTTGTAATTTTGTATTTTTAAAGTTATTTGTCTATTTTTTTTGGTTCACATTTTTGCTTTATCTTGAAAAACAATTAAATGTTTTACATTTTGGAAATGTAATCTAAACTCTAACCCTCTCGTTCTCCCTCGTGTTTCTGGTTGTGATCTGTCTCAAAAAATGTGCAACTCAATGTACTATATAGTATCTTGGCAGAAGGGACTGATGTGATAAACCTGCAGCTCTAAGAAATAAAAGGGAATAATCCATCACCCCTAAACTGACATTAGACAGTGATGGGCAAGTTACTTCCAAATGTAATCAAGTACATATGACTTATTACTGTCTTTTTAAAGAAATAAGTTACATTACATTATTACTGTCTCTAAACTGTAATGCGTTACCCTACTTTTGCGTTACTTTGAGTTAGGCCTACTTTCACCAAAATAACCGCAAAGGTAGGGCTTTAAATGCTAAAATGTAGTTTATTGCAACTCAATAATTAAAGATATCTATCTATCTATCTGGCACTAGGCTACATGCTGAAAATTAGGAAAAGAGCTAGAAATTAAACGTATGCTCCGTTAAGTGGTCTAAATAATATTTGATACCGGTAACATTACGTCGCTGTTTGTTATTAATAACAGTCGAGCCTCGGCACGGCCCAGTAACCTGCTATATATGAACGAGTCTCTGGCAATGTTAGCTTACGTTGTCATTGGTATACTAACGGGGATTTGGCTGACAAGCATTCTAAAAGCCGGCGATTCAACAGAGAACAGAGGCTGCATACCTTCAACTCTCCACCACGAGTCTCTGAACTTCTCTGGGTTCAAGCAGCAGACCCGTTATGGCCCTTAATATATATTTATAAATGGCGTATATGTGTCCACTTGACTGTGTTCTGGCGGCACTTAGTGGTGGTTAAGTAGCACTACCGCATGCTGCTGCCAGTCCATGTCAGTTTCCCACCTTTCTCTGTGGTTGCAGACTTTGTTCGTACAGAGACAAAAGCTCGTACTGATCCTAGCTTCAACCTCTCCACAACAGTTCCTATGGAGAAAAACAGTACGTGGGAGAAATTCAAGAAGACGCCTGTATCCGTTGACAAGTAACAGACCCAAACAAACATTGTCCTCTACATAAAAAACCACACCCTCTGAAGAAATGCAGAAGCTTTAGAGAAAAGAGTTTAAAGGAGCGCCAACAGCTCTTAAAGGAACATTCCCTTTGCTTCCGGTGCAGCTTCTCTACCGGTCATCTCGCCAGAAACTGCACTGCCGATGCCTTGCACAGACTACACTACTTCCAAAGTCGTGCGATCGCTTGCCAGTTCACACTACACAACTCACTCGGGAATCTTGAAGTCGTTGTGGTGTGCACACTACGCGATTGAACAGCGACAGGGGGTCACACACTACACGATCTGTCACCAGGAGAAATCCCCGAGGAGTCTGTCTGGTCTCCAAACTACGATATCTCACGAATACACGCCAGAAGTGACACGGGAAAGACGCGGATTTCGACCGTTATTATGTTTTACCTAGAAACTGTCAATAAGTTACTTTGCTTAAGCTTGTTAGCACATCAGCTAACGTTAACTTCAGTGAATTGTGCAGCTTAGCTACAACTTTACAGTTCAAAATAAGGTCAAAGATTAGCTTTATCGACTTGTTGTGTTGGACAACGCTTTTTCTTCTTCTTTTTGGAAAGTTGTGCAGCTCCTCCCCGGGGCTTTTCCTCACCCCGTGTCTTGCGCTCTCATTGGCTGTAGCTCATCGGCGCACCCATTACCAGGCACAACCCTTTTCACATTTAAGGATTTGGACTCGCCGACATGTCCAGATATTTAGCTTAGATAATCGGGCGGCGTCGGGCAGTCTCTCACCTCGCTCTTGAGCAGTTCACACATAACGATCAAACGCCGACTGTCGAGCGCTGATTTAACGCCGATTTAGCGCCGACTCGTCCCCAAGCTCCAAAATCCGTCTGGGAGCGGCCGAAAAATCGTGTAGTGTAAACTTGGCATGAGGTGAAATGTATAGAATGTGGGAGCACGTGTCAGTTCTACACCCAGGACCAGCAGTCTGGAAACCTAAGCCCTCTCCTCCCTGTTCAGAGCATGGCGGGGAGGAAGACAAAGCAGATTTTCATGAGGTCACATCAAGGTGTACTCAAGTGTGTGGTGAAGGTGTTAGCGCACCAGCATGCTCAAGAATATGCGTGTTAAGTATGTATCCAGCTGGTGGCTCGGAAGAGGCCAAGAAAATGTATGCAATACTGGACGAGCAGAGCAATCGTTCCCTGGCACGCTCTGAGTTCTTAACGGTGGTTTACGGGGAAGCTGAGACTGACTATGGCAGTGATGCAAGAAGCCTTGTTGACCTGCAAATTTTACGTCGACGATGCCCTGAAGTCCTTCAACACCGAAGAAGAAGCCATCCGTGTACTCTGCCTAGCGCAGAAAATGCTTGCAGCTTCTATCTCAGGTTGCACAAAGTCGCATCAAACCGCACAAGAGTCATCGAGGCATTCCCACCTGAGGATCGTTCCAAGCAGAGCCATTGAAAAAGAAGGTGACACCTTCAAAACATATTTTTCAATGGCTCTGGTTCCAAGGATGTTGGAAACCTAGACCTCTTCACCGATGAGCTCCTTACACAACGACGCCTAGGGCTGTCCTGGAAAATGTGCACAGATGCCTTCGTGTTCTGGATTGCAAACCACCAGAAGCTGTTTACTCGCAGAGGAGTGCTGTCTGCAGTTAACAGTCTTTATGACCCCCTTGGGTTCTCGCACCAGCAACAGTACGCTGAAAACGTAAACTCCGAAAGCTCACCGTGCAAACAGACGACTGGGATGCGCCACTCCCCAAAGACATGGAGCATGACTGGACTACATGGAAGGAGTCTTGCCCTTACGCAACCTTTTTGACTGCAGGGGCTAAAACAAGAGATCTCTGTGTCTTCGGAGACGCTTCAGTGACAGCAATCGCAGCAGTGGCCTATATCAAGCTGACCAGCCATGAAAGTCATGGCTTCATCTTTGGGAAGACAAAGTTGGCTCCCCAGCCTGGACACACAATTCCAAGACTTGAACTGTGTGCGGCTGTGCTCGCAGTAGAGATTGCTGAGTTGATAGTTCATCACAAAGATATTCCCAGGAAGGGATGGAGTGGTTCGTAAGATCGAGGTAGAGATCTCCAAGGACGAAACCAAGAGGACCTTTTCTCGTCCTGTTACAGAAGTGGTGCTGCTTCGGTCTCCAGAGACTGATTCTTGTTAATTGATGGGGGGTTTAAAGACCCCAGGCGGGGAGTGTTCTGCCCTTAATATATAATGGCATATGTGTCCACTGGACTGTGTTTGGGCGGCACCTAGTGGTGGTTAAGTAGCACTACCGCATGATCTTCAATTGCGGTTGCTGCCAGTCCATGCTTGTTTAATCCTAAGTGTAGTTCATGTCTAAACTAGGTTGTTTTATTAATGGACGTTCTGCTCTGCAGAACTTGTTCTTTATATTTCCTGCTGGCTCACGCATCGTCTGTGAGTATAATTGTCAGACAAACTGTGGTGTCATAGACATATTGTTTGCTAGATGTTGATTGTATAAATACAATGACAATTCGTGCCGTAGCTCATTGTGTAGGGTATTTTGTTTATTCAGCTCGTCAGCCGGTCAGTTCATAACAGTTTCTATTTCTGTATTCCGTTTACAGTTTCACCAATTCATTAAACTTCAGTAAAGATGACATCTGTGCCGGAGTTTCTTTGAAAGCGTTTAACTGGATGGCTCGGTGCTAGCGAGACCTTCGCAGTTACCTTCTGGGGCTTTGGCCTGTCTGCACTCGTGTGTTTTTCTTTTCTTTTCTCCAAGCCTGCAGCTCTCAATCGCAAATCTGTTTCTGCAGCCATCTAAACCACCTTACTATTCTACGGGCACAATTGTTTCTCTGGTGTCGGAATGTCTCACGATGTTGATGAATTCTTAAAAACAAAACTCCTCATCATTTCGAGTTAAAATGTGTTGTAACTGCGTTACTGAAAATTGTAACGGGTATTATATTACCCACATTTCAGAAGTATTGCGTTATACTACGTTACAGCAAAAAGTAATACGTTACTGTAACTCCGTTACTTTTGTAACGCGTTACACCCAACATTGACATTCGATAACCAGCTGTCTCAATAACATGAAGAAGCTTGGCGAGTTTTGTTTTTTTTGTGCACCAGTGCTGTTACATACAAGGACAAGGAATTACAAGTGATTTAAAAGGAATACAGTTTAATGTTGTTCTGTTTTGTTTTAACTAATGGAGGAATGTGTGTTGTCCGCTGGTGAAAGGAGACAGCAGCTTTTTGAGTGAGGTCAGGTGTGTTTATGAAGAGGATGCTGCCGCTGGAGAAACTCATCCCCCGCCTGATGGTGTTCGACACGGTGTCAGAAGTCACCACCGCTCTTCTTCTTCTTCTTCTATTGCTGCTCTTCACTGTCTGGAGTCGAACACATCGCTCACATATACCTGGTAAGAGACTTCTGGTCTGATACATAACCATGGGCGTCGCCACAATATAATTTGGGGGGGACACGTCCCCCTCATCTTAAAAAAAAAAGTCGTTTGGACCCCCCCACATTTGCCATAAAAAATACTAGTGCATGACTGCCTTTTAATCCAGCGTTCTTTCCATTGCTTCACAATCAAATCCGTTCCACTTTATCATAGCAGGAATACCCATATCAATAGAAATCCACTCCGCGTTTTCCTGGTTTCCTACACGCAGCCGCATCACGCACGCAACAAGGCAAGTTTACTATGTTGCAAGTCGGATCAAGGACAGACATACCTTAGCAACAGTCAAAATGTCCAGCTTTTGCTAGCTTCTTTCCTAGGTACACATTTTATGTTTCCTCATAATTTGTATGAGATACTTTGTTGCATGACATTCATTTAGGGCTATATGTTGCCTCAAAGTTACCTCATTATTTTCTAATTCACTCTGTTTTTTTAAAATCCTCATCTTTTGCTCTCATTAAATAGAGAATAAAGTGCCAAAAAAGTTATCGGTGTCAGTCCTCTGTGTATTACACCAGAACATAATAGTAGTCAGTAATTGCAGACCATGCCAGCTCCAAGGAAAAACAATGAAGGATGGAGATCATTTTCAATCTAAAAACGTGGTAAAATGCACCAGAATCCAGGAAATTGCATCTACTTCTTTCAAAATGTTACTGACGCCCTTGTACATAACTGGTAAAGATAAGTCCTATTGTGTACAGGTGCAAGCAGATACATAATATTTTCTAGTTTCCTGTTTTTGGCATTTGGATAATCCCAGTAAATGTTCATAATATGAAGCAAAAGTAAAGGTTTCTGCAACACATTATTGATACATTAACATCATAGTTTACTGATTTCATAAATAAAGACTTCTAAGACATTGAACCACACAATTGATTTATCACCTATTTCTCTCTGGCAGGTCCTTTCTTCTTTGCAGGGCTCGGTCCTCTCCTCTCCTACAGCAGATTCATCTGGACTGGGATAGGAACAGCAAGCAACTACTACAACAAAAAATATGGCAGCATGGTCCGAGTCTGGATTAATGGCGAGGAGACCCTCATTCTGAGCAGGCAAGTCTACTGAAAGGAACAACTCTTTACATTTACATTTTTATCTGTTGTATCTGTAGTAAGTGAAAGCTTCTTGCAGGTCCTCAGCAGTGTATCATGTTCTGAAGAGCGCCCACTACACGGCCAGATTTGGGAGCAAGAAAGGGCTGGAGTGTGTCGGGATGGAAGGGAGGGGAATAATCTTCAACAGCGATGTCCTGCTCTGGAGTAAAGTGAGGACTTATTTTTCTAAAGGTGAGCAATTACCTTACACGAGAGAGTACGCAGTCAAGGCTTTTGGAGCATTATTTCTCCTATTTCTTTGTAAATACATTATTTTAACCAACCTTGACTTTTCACTCAATCATAATGTTTATTGTGGCCCCATTATGCAATTTGGGTTGCAATCAGGTTCATATTTGTATTTTCTGCACTTTGAATTGCCTTGGGTAGAAAGGTGCTGTATAAATAAACTTGCCTTGCCTTACCTTGCAATGATACAAAAGAGAAAAACCCTTAAGCTTCCACATTAGGCATACTATATAAAAAGTGAATCACCAAGCTTTGTGTGGTTGTGTCTTGGTATAAATGCCATGTTACATACCAGGACAAGAGAATTCCAAGGGATAAAAGGAGAGCTCTCAACATACATAAAGTGTATCTACTCTCACTTCCAACCCCTGCAGATTAAAGTCTGGAAATAACAAGTCCTGCTGTAATTGTTTTACAGCTCTGACAGGCCCCGGCCTCCAGAGGACGGTGGGAATCTGTGTGAGCTCCACTGCCAAACACCTGGACCTCCTACAGGAGATGACCGATCCCTCCCAACACGTGGACGCTCTCAATCTGCTGAGAGCCATAGTGGTGGAAATCTCCAACAGGCTTTTCCTCAGGGTGCCACTCAACGGTCAGCTGCACATTTTATAAACCGTGAATGCCAGCAAATTGTATTTTAAATTCTGGCATTGCACCTCATGACTGATTTTTGGCTCCCTTATAACTCAGAAAAGGACCTGCTGCAGAAAATCCAAAACTACTTTGAGACCTGGCAAACAGTTCTTATAAAGCCTGATATCTTCTTCAAGATTGGATGGCTGTACAACAAGCACAAGACAGCAGCGTAAGATCCGCATCCCAACACAACAACTTAACATTTACCTCGTGGTCTCTTGAAGCTAATCTCTCTGTTGATTTTTGTGCCAACAGCCAGGAGCTGCAAGATGTGATGAAGAGCCTTCTTGAAACGAAAAGGAAGATTATAAATGAGTCTGAAAAGTTGGATGAAGATCTTGACTTTGCAACAGAGCTGATCTTTGCTCAGGTGTCTCTCTTTAAATGATCTATACCAACAATCCTATAGTTTCCATCCTGATCATGTCATGTGTTTACTGAGTACTTTCATTTTCTTTTGAACAGAATGTCGGAGAGCTTACGGCGGATAACGTTAGGCAGTGTGTGCTCGAGATGGTGATTGCAGCACCTGACACACTTTCCATCAGCCTCTTCTTCATGCTGATGCTGCTGAAACAAAACCCAGACGTGGAGCTGAGGATAGTGGAGGAGATGAACACTATTATAAGTGAGTGCATTTGTGATTCATAAATCTCAGTTTCTCTCAATGACAGCTAAAAAAAATGCTTCTTTTTCATTTCCAGGTGAGAAAGATGAAAACATTGATTATCAAAGCATGAAAGTGTTGGAGAGTTTCATCAATGAGTCTTTGAGGTTTCACCCAGTGGTTGACTTCACCATGAGAAAAGCTCTGGAAGATGACAGCATCGATGGCATTAAAATTACAAAAGGCACCAACATCATTCTCAACATCGGTCTGATGCATAAATCTGAATTCTTCCCCAAACCCGAAGAGTTCAGCCTGATGAACTTTGACAAAACAGTAAGTCATCTGAATATTACGCGGCTCTATAAACAGAGACAACGGCTCAGTGCAGGGGTGTCCAAACTTTTTTTCACAGAGGGCATCATACAGAAAAATACACGGAGAGCTGGGCCACTTATAGAGGTGAATATTGCCTCAAAAGTTAAGTTATAAGTTAACAAACAGATCAAATGTAGGTGAATAATGCACGATACTTGAAAACGCTTTCAGAAAAAAACAGCCCACATCCCGTCCGTCTTTAGGGTTTCATTTATTTTGTTGGCAGCTCATTCCTTAAAACAGAAGCTTCAGATTGCTGACATTAAGAGTAAATATGAAGGTTCAATTTCAAGCTTGTTATAGAAACAAGTTATTGGGCTTTTTTTTATATCAACTAAGATTTGTTAGAAAATGTTTTAAATTTTAAACGACTGAATTTTTGATTGGGCTCATTAATGTATTTGTAACATATATATTTGAGAAGTACAATATAAGACAAGCAAAAGTTTCATTTGTGGGCCATATTGCATTATACTATAAGAATTTGCAGAGAGCCGATTCAAAATGGCCTGCGGGCCACATTTGGCCCCCGGGCCGTAGTTTGGACACCCCTGGCTCAGTGTTTACCTCCTTTGTCTGGCAGGTGCCCAGTCGCTTCTTCCAGCCTTCGGCTGCGGGCCTCGCTCCTGCGTGGGCAAACACATCGCCATGGTGATGATGAAGGCCATCCTGGTGACCTTGTTGTCTCGATACACCGTGTGTCCTCGGCAAGGCTGCACCCTCGACAGCATCAGGCAGACCAACAACCTGTCGCAGCAGCCGGTGGAGGACGAGCACAGCCTGGCCATGCGCTTCATCCCTCGGACAGCATGAACTCACACAGGCGGCACTGAGGCGCATGCAGGGGTTATTTGGGGGGAACAACTAAAATATGGAAAAGTTTGAAGCATAACAAAATATTTCTTAGTCAAAATGTTATAATCTGTCATTTCAAAGTTTGTACTAAGTTTGTGAAGTCACATCAGATGTTTGTTCTTCTTTGACTTTAATGACGTTGAAGGTTATACAGAGCAGAGAAGGTTTGCTTTTCCAGGCCTTGGGATGCAGAGTAATAAAAACAGGATGGACAGGATGGACAGGATGATATTAAGCAGTTTTAAAGTAAATAAAATGTGATGTGTTGCCAACTTGCTTTTGTGTAATTTGCTTTTCACACTAATCCTTGTTCCAACCTGTCCTTAAAATATCTGTTGATGTGTTTTGTATCCATTTGTGTTTTCTATGGAAGCCCAGAGATGCTGGTGATCCATTTTCAAAATACCCCCCCATTGTCTCGGTTTTCTCTGCTGTTTATTACTGAAGCATGGGCAAAAGAAAGGTTTGCAGATTTCTTAAAAAATGTTCGATCTTTGAAATAGGAGAGCAAAACTAATGGCCAAGATAATCTCTTGAGATCATGGGGAAATCAAAAGACATCTGGACAAAATCTGGATTGTTTAGAATGTTATTTAGAATTAAGGGAGAGGTGCACTTCAGCCTCTTGTGGCAGAGAGATCAGGCTTCGGAAATTTAAAATGGATGTTTTTTTTCTCACTTGCCTCTCAGGGCTGCTGTAGTTCCCTTTAGCAAAGGGGGTAACTGTTTTAAACACTTTTGACGTTTAAATATACATGTTGAAGTCTACAGAATACAATAGTTTCTGTGTATAGTTAAAGTATGGTGTATCGAGTACATTTAGATGCAAATGTTAGAGTATGTAAAATATTAAGTGTATATATTCATTATTATGATGAGGTGAAAAACCATAACCTCTATCTTCTCTATCTGAAAAAATGAGAGTCGGAGATCATTTCTTTTATGCTCTCAATGAATATAAACGTAAACTGAAACAAAGGCAGGAAATAAAATCACTAACATTTTTCTTACATTTGGTGTTTTGTTTCCTATTTAATTTCCCATTTTCTTTTTCTGATTTGAATGAATGAGTAATAATTGAGTCATAAAGTTTATTTACATGTGTATTTATTCATAAGTTAGCAGAATGCAGTGACAGGCACTCTGAGAAACATTGATTTTCTCTGTACCACAGGCACAAATCAAACACGCCGTCCTGGCATTAGATCATAAGGCGTTGGGTTAGAGTTGAGTTTCACACACATTGTTAACTTGCTTTTTTCTCAAGTCAGGGAGGACACAGGCCACAAAGAACTTCCCTTCAGGTTGAATAAAATGAAACAGGCTGAGACAAGTCAGATCTGTCACAGCACGATCAAACGAAGCCTTTCTTTCTTTCAGAGAAATTAATATAAAATATTTTCTGTAAGAATATAAATCCAATAAATATGTTTTTAATACTGCATTGATACAAAAATATAATAATCAAAGACCACTAAAATCCACCTTTCACTGAAACTGACAGAAACATGGATGCATAGATCACCATATCACGCAGAAGGCTGCAAAACATGAGGGAAAACTGAAACGCGCCTCACATTAATGGACAATAAGGACATGGAAGAGTGAAATAATCACCGCTATTTTTAAGACAACATTCTTTCGTCATAGATGTGAGAAATATGTGTAACTGCTGCCGTCAGTGTCAGCGTAATGCAGTCCTTAAGACTCAGAGACAAACAGGGATGTAAACATTTATGAGCAGGTGGAGTTAAAGTATTTCAAACGTTCCTGTTATGGTTTGTTAGGTTTGATTCCTAACCAGGAAAAATATATACATTTAATTTGGTACTCTTCAAAGATATACCAATCAATATCTTTCCTGTGCTTCTCTTTAAAACACCTTATAAATACCATCCACCAACCCTATGCATGTGTCCTTGTGTCAGTGCTTCAATCAGCATAGCCTCCGTTTCTTCTTCTACTTCTTGTCTGATTTACAAATGGGCTTCACTGTTAAGATTGTTCTAGCCTAGAAAATGAAGCTGATTTTATATAAATCGTTTCACGAATCAGAAAGCAGGACATGATATTTTAGTATTCAGCATGCAGGTCGGCAGCACAAAACTTTCTGTAGAAATTCATGATTTTCCTTTCATACCAAGAAATGTATACTTATTATTTCCTTCCCTAACAGTGTTTCAACCATAGAAGTATTCAAGTCATCATGTAGCCCTGTCAAAATCTCAAGACATTATTGTTATTCTTAAACATCAAATGCCTACAGTAGGTTAAAAACTCTTGGCCCTGAGGTTATTATTTACCAGCCATGTCTTTCTTATTCTGTGAATACTTACACCGGTTTAACTATTAAAAATAAATGCTTCATGGACAGAACATTGTAGTTAGTTGTAGTGGAAGAGATAAACAGATGGTAAACACCGTAGTATAAAGACGAGTTGCATCTGCGCTGTGTACCTTCCTCTTCAGTGTTTTAGGGTCGGGTGCGCGTGTTGCTCAGCAGTGTCAGTGTTCGGGATGCAGCTGGGGGGGGGGTCAGTGCTCCTGTAAGGCTCTCTGACAGAAGTACATCAGGCAGTCGGGAAGGTCAGGGACTGGAGAACGCAGCCACACGGCCATAGTCCCGGCATGCATACGACAGTGCATCAGACACGGCTGATCCTGCAGGAGACGGCAAGCTACAATACCCTCCATGCCTGTAAGGACAATTAAAAAGGTTATTTATTCAGAAATTGCATGAAATGAAAAAGTAAACATATCAGTAATACACATATCAATCATTAGTCAAATACTGTAGCACATATAAAGGTCAATTTGAGATGCCCTAAAATAATAGAAAAGAAGTTACAAGTGTGAATTAGCAATGGCTTAATGTGTGTTCACCAATGATTTCCACGACATGAAGCTGGAGTTTCTTTTTCAGCACACTCAGAGTGGCTGTGAGAGGTTCTTGGTCGTCACTGATCAGCGTCAGGTTCTGCTTTGTGTCATGAGAGAAGTCCAGCCACATTGTCCCATACTCCTCTGTGGACACGGTCATAGGTCTGAGGGAAACGTGAAATTACAGTCAGAAACTAATCACTTTGGCACCGAAATGTCAAAAAAGAAAACTAATAAATCACCTGATGAAGCTGGATAGAGGCAGTTTGTACGAGAACTGCACTGACTGAGGCGTCCCGACCGGAAACTGGTAAGAAACCATCCCAACCAGTTCAACGTGGACTGAAGGCCTCTTCACAGACAGGGAATACTGACACACTGCTACACTGTGGCCCGTCGCCTCCTGCACTGCACTGTCAGACTCACAGGATACCTGAAACACACATGACAACACAATGCCATTTAATATAGTTATAATTATAATAGCAACGATTTCTTTGTTTAGAACTTTTCCTACTAAGGAAGCAGCTTGAAGTGCTTTAACAATTTGGATCACAACACAAAACAAACAGGTATAAACATATTAGCACACATCCAAAATGTGAAAATGGTATACATGATTAAAAAACGGTAAAATCAGCGGGAGAATAAATACGATTTAAAAATCCTGAAGTAAAACCCAGATAACCCACTTGGTAAAAGTAACAGAAATAAGACACAATTAATAAATACAAATAATAACTGTAAAAAAATACATATAAAAGTCATAAATCAATAACAATAAACAATACAATAAAGACCAATATAAGGGGGTTAATACTAATTAAAAGTCACATTTAAAAAAGTATGTTTTAGGCTGTTGTTTGAAATGTCTGAAGAGCCTGCCGCTCTAATTTGTATTGGTGGGGAAAGGAGTGGATAAAGGAACTTCCTCAATTTTATTTTGAAATGAAATTGATGTGCTCGATAATTACTGTACCTCAAGTTCTTCTGAGTCCAGCTCCAGTAGAATCTGTTGGATGTCAGAGTCAGACGAGTTGTAAATGAATACCACCAGCACTAAAGCATCCTCTTTCTGCACGTGACAGGCGGAGAGATCCAGGATTTGGTCGGAGCACAGAGGAGTGATTTCTGAGTGAGAGAGCCCAGAGAGCTCTGCAGGAAGGCAAGAACTGAGCAACAAGTCTTTAGGTGGCTCTTCATGTGGAGCTAATTCAGCTGCAACCACGGGGTCATCCCCGATCAGAGAGGGGCTACTTCCATTTACGTCACTGTCAGGTAACTCTTCATCACAGCTGCCGTTAGCAGCAACGAGGCCCTGAGAGAGTTGTGGCGTCTGTTCGAGAGAAGAAACGGCCGGCTCGGAGGTGATGTGGGAGTCCAGGAGGTTGTTAAACATCAAGTTATCCACTGTGCTCGGAGCAGAGACCATGGAGTTGGATTGTTTCTCGCTGGCAGCAGAAGATGAGGCCGGACTATTGGCTTTTCTTCTGAATCGCTGAGGTGTCGGCTCAGATTTTCCCATCTGTTAAACAGAAGAAGTTATAACAGAAGCACTTTCAGAAATACGGTGCATGATTTGTGCTTTATATTTATTAAAAGGTTCGCAAAATTTTCAAAAGGGCTTCAACATCAGTGGGAAATAGAGCTGAAATGATGAAATTCTAACTATTTTTATAAAACTTTTTGGGAAAGAATTTGGAAAAGCCACTTAAAGATGTCAGCTCAGACTCTGTCTTAGAGGATTCTCCAAATGTTCTTGACATTTTATATATGAAATTGATGAATTGATTGAGGAAATTATTAGCAGATAAATAAATAATAAAATAATTAGTTTTAAAACATTAATCCTGCATCCCCCTAAATTTAGAATTCTGTGAAGTTGCATTAAGCACCAGATTGATATGTCACCTGTCTGCAGCTGCTTCACACTACATTTCTTCAAGCTGCCAAATGAAGACGCTTACATCTTCATTTAATCTGATATTAGACATACAATATCAGGCAAATCTATCCTCCTTGCATCTTCACTTCAAACTGTGCATTCCCACCTTAAACTGAAAGAACTCAAGAGCTCACCAGACACACAGAGCTTTGGGAGGCGAGGCCGACAAACAGCGAAGAGGCCAGCTGCTGTTTCTCTAGTTCGGGCTCAGGGGTGGGAGTGTGTGTAGGGGTGTGGCTATGTGACCCGCCAGCCCCTCCCTGCTGGCTTGGAGACCGGAGGGGACTGGGGACCTCGACGTGGGCAGACTCCTCCACAGGTTCCCTCTGCGCCAGGTAGCCCTCCCTCCCCCACACCCTCTTCACACCATCCAGCTTCAGACTAGAGGAGATGGAACAGAAATCAAGAGTATGAGCAATAAACCAGTTGTGCATTTGTGTGTAAGCTTATGTTGTGTGTGTGTGTGTGTGTGTGTGTGTGTGTGTGTGTGTGTGTGTGTGTGTGTGTGTGTGTGTGTGTGTGTGTGTGTGTGTGTGTGTGTGTGTGTGTGTGTGTGTGTACATACCCTCCTCTGTAAGAGAGGTCATTGCTATTGCCTGACAGACCGGAGCTTATGGACAGCAGTGTGGGAGACTGTCTGTCTGTGATGCAGCAGGAGGACATGCTGATGGGCAGGGACAGACCGTATGGCTCCAGGCTCAACGCTGAGGAGGACAACACAGTCAGCACAAATAAAAACAAAGCAGAGCGTATGCTGCCAAATCTGCCACAATCTGAAGGTCAATGTTTCACCTTTGGCCTGAGCTAGTTCCTCCTGCCGTTGATGCGGAGGCTTGTATGGAGCAGCGCCAGCAGCCAACGCCTCTGACACAAATCCATCCAGAAATGAAAGAGAGGAATCCACCTGGAAACCAACAACAACAACAACATGTTAGACTTCTCCTTTAATGGGGATCCTAAGATCATTCCGAAGAGTTCTGCAGGACTAAATAAGTTACCTTTGTGCTTGCAATAAGTCATCCTGATCGTTATTTTAACTCTTAGTTGTGCAACAAAAGACCACAAAAGTGGCTAGAGGAAGCACCTGTGTATTAAGAATATTATTATTGTTCTCTACTTCCATCCGATACTGAATGCAGTTTAAACGAAACCCATTAGATTACTTTAAACAGGCCTAGACAGGATTTGAAAGGATGAATACAAACATTAATGTAATTTAGATGTTTGTTATGGTGGGCAAGTGTATGCTAGTTCAGTGTTCCAAACATTGGATAATGAGCACTTAACTCTGCCAGAGAGAAGGAAGTACAAAGAAACATCGTACCCTGTGGTGACAAGACACAAAACACTTTCCACAAGTTTCAACAGGATCAGATCTAATGCTTTAATGCAATCTGTTTCTAGGAATACTGCTGGAAAACAACATTACATTAATAAAAACCCTACAATTAAACATCATGATTGTAGTTCTGCAGCCCTGCATGTTACCTCCAGGGGATCCAGGCCGGCGTTTCGGGGTAACACCCGGGCTCGCATCTCAGAGTCCTGGCTGAGGTGCTGCAGCTCCTGAGCCCTCTGCCTCAGCACCGTGTCCAAAGAGCTGCTGTATGTTTCAGAAACCTCCCGGGCCACAGAGACACCTGCCCCCCCCTCACAGAGCTTAGTCATTGCCATGAGGACCCAGCTCTTGGTCTCACTGCTGGTGGTCTTCATGTCCAACAGCTTGGCCAGCAACCTCAGGACTGTGTCCACTTCGAGGTCCTCTCTCAAATAGGAGTATTCACCGAGGACCTGTACATGGTAGTACAAAGTAGTAGATATTTACTGTAGATTTAGCAAATTGATATTGTGATCTTGCTGGACAAGTTTGAAACTCTTGATGGCCACTGCAGCCCTCTCAGAACCCTGTGAGCTTCCTGAAACCATGTCTGATCATCCATGAGCAGACACAAACAGCATGACTCAGCTTTGATCATCTGGAGCCTAACACTATCATATTAATTCCCTATCTGAGTAACTTAGCCACTCATTATTTATGATCTTTTAGAGCATTTCCACGTTTAAATGATATGGTTCTTATCTAGGGGATTGCAAACATTTTTTGGAACTAATTTCTCCTCGGGACAAAACAGTATTCCTGTTCTGTAGTTTATCTTATTTTAAATTGCACTGCTCTTTTTAATGCCTGGATATTGTAAAGTGGAGTTTGAATTGAACCAGACCTTTTCGTCCTTTTTGGTCAAGCTGCTTTTTGTTCTTCTTATCATTTCACAACAATTATACAACTTGCTCTTTGTGCAAACACCACTCACCCAGCTGATGACTTGGAGGAAGCGCTGAGGCAGTTTGCCCGGCTCTTCTTGCAGCAGAGAAACATACGAATCCACAGCAAACAGCCTCAACTTCCTGTCTTCCTCCATGCTGTCAAATCCTGGGACATACGAGGATAAATTAGCATTCCACACTTATAATAGACACCAGTATCAAATGACTGAACCGAAATAGAACAACAAACACTGAATAATGGGAGTGTGGGTATATCACCTTCAGACAGCAATTTAAGGAAGCTGTTTGGGATGTCAGGCTGCATTGTGTCTCCTCCCACTGAAAACACCGTGCTCATGGTCTCAATGAACCACTCATTGTCAGGTGCATATGTATAACGGTTCATAGGAAAACAATTAACCCAATAATTATGAACAAACGAGGTATAAATAATTATTAACAGATTCTGTACCTCTTCTATTAAACAACCAAAAGGCTTGTTTGTCAAGACTGTGAGCTCCCAATCTTCTGAAACAGTACTGTTGGTTCGTTCTTATAGGCCTGAACAACTGCCTTTTTGTCCTGTGTTTACGTAATTGAAAACAGGAACCTTATCTTTTAAGAAAGTAACTTCTTCACCTCCATGATGAGACTATATATAGCACATTTCCCTTTTTGAATAAGAGAAGTCATTCCAGTTGGAGGTTCTTTTACTCAATATTTAAAGCAGCTCAATTATCAGACTGTTGTCTTTTTAAGGGTTTTCTAATTTTCTGGGAGCAGTGGGGCAACAAAAGGTAAATATGTTTACATTAAAGGATATTTTTCTGCCAGTTCTGCCACCTTCCCCACCAGGTCAATGGTGGTGTAGTCGTCTTTGTTGACACGCAGAAACTCCAGCATCTTATCGACGATGACTGTGACATTCTGGGCATTGGTGATCCGAAAGAGTAACTCCAGTGTCTACAAGAGAACAGAACAAGACAAATAAAGTCCACGATACTAAGACACCTTAATCCAGACTACAGCAGTATCTGCCTCACCTCACGCTTGATGATGAGGTCGGGGTGATCGAGACACTCGATGATGGTCATCTGATGCTGTAGGGCCAGTTTAGGATCCTGCTGGACCACGTAGGTAAGGGCCTTCAAGCCTACAGAGGCAATAAATAAATCTAAATTATTACTAATTATCTAAAATATTGATTGTTAAAGAAAAGGAAAAAACTGAAATCAAATACTTTCATTAAATCTTACCGAGATATTTGAGATTAATCTTCGGTGACAGAACAAAGTTGCCAATGCACTTTGCAGCTTTTTCCAAAAGTTCAGATTTGGGATGAATTGTGTAAATACATTTTACACACTCGAATAATATTGCTGGAAATATAGAAAGATTTCAACGAGTCATTAAAGACATTACGGAAATGATTTCAAGCAACCAAATTTACCAAAAGAGTACTTTAAATGTGACATACCATAAGTGATGTTGTGATTAATCTCTGCTCTTCGTAAAGACTCATCGAGGACTTCATACATGATCTCGCTTGTGCTGTCAAACAAAGAACAAACTCAAAAGATGTAACTGCAAAGATTTGAGCACAAAAACATCAAGGCATAAACACGCAGATTCATTGGAGAGAAACAAGCATTATTTACCTCTGGTCGTTTTTCCCAAGTAAGCATAGTATTCTGAGAAGCTGAATTTGCAGCCATGGAGCAGGGACACTGTGATAGTTAAAATCCATGGGCAGTTTTCCTCCCACCACTTGCTTCAGTATGGTGACAAAACTTGTTGTCAGGTCTTTATAACCTTCTGGATTCTCCTGTAACAAAAAGAAAAAGCAGTGACGAAACTGGATCAGGAGATCAAAGCAGAAGGTCCAGAGTCCAGAAAAACAAATTACCTCGATCAGCTGTAAGTAGATGTGTAGTGAAGCCGTCATGACGCCGGGATCCTTGTCACAAAGAGCTTTGCGAAACTTGTTGTGGATGTGTTGAACTTGATTCGGTGCTATTAGGTAGAATTTATACAGTGCCAGGACTGCTTTCCTTCGAATGATTTCTCTGCAAATAGATAAGAAGAAACCGTAACAGTCAAAAGATTGACACAGTTGAACACATATTGGTAAGTAAAACTGACTTGAAAGTCAAAGAGCTTTTCTTACTTTGGGTGATTAAGTTTCTCCTCCACTAGAGGAAGGATTGCAGGAATCATATCTTTGGGAAACATCTGGCTGACAACAGTTAGAGCCATGCACACTTCAATTAGGTTTGTGCTCTGTAGATCCTGGAAACACAACATACATTAACACCTTGTGCCAACACAGCAGATAACAAATACATTAAAACTAAACACTTACCTTTAATACAGTGTTTACAAGAAGAAGAAGCAGCTCATGACTTTCGTTCAGAAACAAAGACACTGCCAGATAACCTGAAAGTCAGAGCATAGAAACGTTTTTTGCCCAAAGCAGTATAGGAAGATACATTAAACTTAGGTCAAAGACGTTTTAAAAGAGATAATTATTGAACCTAGAAAGATGCTAATCATGCACCTTGTGTTGATCATGAGACTAACGGAGTATTGCAAAAACAGGAATAAGTTATAGCGTCAAAAGAACATACCGACTCTTTTCTCCAGCGCGGTGCCTTGTTGAGCCAGTTTGATGGCATGAATATAGCTGAAGGAAGACTCATATCCGAGCATTTCACAGTAGATCGCTCTCACCATGAGCTCCTTCATCTGCCTCTGAATCAGATGAGGACGCAAGGAATAAGTGAAAAACACAGCAATAATTTTATTCGCCAATAGACCTATTTCAATTATCTGCTTTCTTAATGACCACATTGAAAATAATGTGATTTGTACCATGGATGTGTTGGGGGAGGAAACCTGTTCTTTGATGGATGTTAGTTCAAGTTGAATCAGTTTTTCCTCCTCCTGTAAAAGCGGAAACAAAATGATCATCACATACAGAGAACATGCTTGTTTATGTTGACAAAACCATCATAATGACATACTTCAGCTGATGAACTACATCAGAATCTCAAAAGTATTAAACAACTTTTGTAGCGGAAGGTCAGCTATCATTTTGTGATGTTTTCCTTGACATTCACAGTCTAATCTGTCTTTTCAAAATATATTTAAATAAAGTTGTTAGTAAATCGACAATAACAAATACATAGCTTTTTCTTTACCATTACCAGTCAGTATACGATGTTAGTGTACAATGAAAGACACGTTCTAGTGCTTATAGAGATAGCCAATACCTCAAAGTGAACATAAGTTATATTACATCTAGTTAGTAACATTCACTGTAACTCATTCCTGATAGGTGCGTTCAGGTTTTTGTGGGACATTACAAAACCAAGGACTGTATAATTGGCTTAAGAACAGTAGCAACACTTTTTAACAACATCCATATTTTCCTTCAGGTTTAACTTTTCTGCAACCCAGTGAGTGAATGCACAGCATATTGGCAGATGACTCTAAACACATTTCAAATATCTGAGTTTATAAAAAGCACATGAACGCACCAGCAATAACAAGTTATTAAAATAGTCCCAGCTCTGATTTCACCTGTGGTACCACGTGACAATAACAACATCAGAGAGGGTGTCTGTAAATCACTCCAAATCGTCAGGAATATAATACAAACAGAATATAAAAGCCATTGAGTAAGTCGATTCAAACACAAATGCCCCTTTATTGGTTAGCCCTAAGCTAACGTTAGAGCACATGATCAACAACCCACATCTTATTTCTCCTAAGCTCCAGTTTTTTGGGACGGACTTACATGTTTGGAGGTTAACTCAGTGATCCCTCTGATGAGGTTTCCTAGCTTTGAGCTGGAGGACAGTTTAGTGGATCCAGGCTGTGAGTCTAGAGACAGCAGACCCGGCAGAGCTGTCAGGGTTTTCTCCACAACATCGCTCATTTTGACACCGAGAAGAGGGTCCGGGAAGTAGTTTTGTTTCTTTCTTAATGAACTGATTTAATCATCTATCCATCCCAGTAAGAGTTTCTTAAACAGAGTCAGGGAAAGTCTATTGTTAATCTGTTAAAAAGATCATAAGAGGTAAAATGCTAGCTTGCAAGTCGGCCATTGTTTTGATTCAGCAGACTGGCCAAGGCTGGGTAGTGATGTCACTTCCGTTTGTGTTTACGGAACTTTATTTAAACCATGAATGGCGACACAACAAAGGAATGGGTACACTTAATGATATCAACATGGCGTTTCGCAATTGATTACTAACATAACATAAGTTACCTTTAAATTGTATTCTTAATGTGCAAATGATGAATGCTAATTTGCATGGAACAGAAATCTGATCAGGAGGGATTTTTGGATTCTCTTTTTAGTACTTCATAAATAATACTGTCATCAGCAATTAGAAAAACAACACGTTTATTTTTTAACATATTTTTGGTAAGACAATGGTTGATATATAAACGAAACCATCACTGAATAGCTTAGGAATATAGGAAACTGTATGTAATTGCTACTGAAATCTGTATAGTCTCAAAAAAAACAAAGTGTATTCAAATAAACAAATTAATATCTATTTTGGTTATTTTAGTTCTACTTGTCTGAAAGAAGACATGTTATAGAAGCACAAAATAGAACAAACACACAAAATTAACCAGTGCATTAAACAGAAACAGTGTTTTCAAGGTTTAAATAGATCAGTGGAAAAACTAAAACAATACAATAAGGTAGAGAACAATCAATACAAAGCGATGATATTCAAAACTCAGTTTATTATGTTTTGTAATACTTTAATAAACAGTCCCTTTATTAACTGTACACTTAACTACAATAAAATAATTACAGTAAATATGAAATTACAGCCATTGGACAACTGCATGAGAACATTCTATGAATTTAAACATGTTTATATATATTAGCATTTCATTATCTAGAAGAGGACCAAAGGTTCAGGGTCTTTGCAGTGACTAAAGGTGCACATAGAGCAGGAACAAACAGAAGGATGAGAGGTAAACCGTCTTTTAAAATCATAAGGAGGGGAAATCAACAGCATGTATTTTCGGTTTACCTGTAAACATGTGCTTTTTTTAGAATAACATCGGCAGGTGAGTTGCTGTCAAGGCTTCCTCTGTGCACTGGGTGTATATTTCCATCTTAAATAAATCACAATTCTTTACTTTTGTTCACAATATTATATGCCAATGCACCTTCATGTCAAATTGTATTTGTAACGTATATTGATTGATTCATTGCGTACAAGCCAATCTAAACATCCTGACTATCGCTAATACTCCAATCCCGATACCTTTTGTCTCAGTCCTTGTCATAAAAACCTTACTGCTTCTCCTACAGATGCATTTTGTTTCCAAGTATCCCATTTTTCTACCGACTGCATTTCTCCATTATTTTTTGTGTGAAAAAACAAATAATTAAATAAGTAATGTCCTTTATGTGAGCACATACATACATCACTTTATTGTGTCACTTCTATCCTAGTCTGACACTAGTCACTACCAATGTTATTTTCTGTAATATACATTTTGAGTTTTGAGTTTTAAGTTCCTCTGTGCAAGTTTTCTTTTTAATCATACCGTACAAGCGCGTGCCTTTTGGATTATTTTTCTCTCTGAAATGTAAATCTATCGTGGCCATGAGACTGGAGTATATACAATGCTATTAATATGCCCTATGTACAACCAAAACTGAGTCTCTATCTCTGTGATTGTACTCTAGCCAACAGAAACGTTGGTGTGTCTCAGTAGGTCTGTCTACCATTTATTTCTCTTCATCCTCAAGCCCAGATCTGGAAAAGTCAAACAGAATAAAATGAGAAATTATCCCCAGTAATGTCACTGCACATTGCAAAGTTGTCTGGTCAGATGATATTATAAAGGACATCTCATACCCGAAGAGTGTGATCCCAGGAACCTGTGCAGAAGGACGTCCCATCCGGGGAAACACGCAGCGTACTGACGCGGTTCTCGTGTCCAAACAGAATAGACACCCGTGTTCCTTTGAGAACATCCCAAACATTTATGGTGTAGTCGTTATAGCCACCGAACAGTAGCCGTCCTGAAAGAGTAAACACATTAATAATTAATAATAAACAAAATAAATCATTATAAGCTGTTCAGTTGAACTCGACAAATAGTGAAGTGTTAATTTCTTCTTCTCCTTGCGTTTATATTGTTGTGAAAAATATGGCGCATAAAAGAAGAACATTATTTCAGAGTTCAAAAGTAGAAAACCAATTAAATAACTTTTCAAAAATGAATTAATGATTTTTTAAGCAAAAAGGTTTGAACAGAACAGAGGAAAACAAACGTTGCATAACATACATTTATTAATAAAATGAATATTGCTATTCATAGAAGTAACCAAACGTAGCTGTTATTGAATATCACATTTTTTCTAAATGTTATCATATTTTTATATAATATCACCAAACCAAAGTGTTTATTTCTTACCACTGAGAGAGAAATCCACACTGGAGACCCCAAATATGATGCTCTCTTTTGAATAAATGGCCACTTCTCTGTCTGCCCTCAAGTCATACAGTCGGCACTGAAACAAAGGTCAATGTTTTAATGTAAATAAGATGTAAATAAGCACTTTGTGTGGTAAATATCGATACTTACTGTAGCATCATCTGAGCCAGATGCAAATGCATCCCCACTGGGATAGTATCTATTAAAAAAGAAACAGACACTTATCAAATACTTTTCCTTTTGTAAGATTTCAATTGATGTGACTTTTAGCGACTCCCAGTGGTGGTATGAATATTTCAAATGCATCTTAGAATGAATTAGCTGAAGCATACAATTTAAACCTAGATTGACAATTTCTTTCTACAAACAAAAACATTGTATATCAGAGCAACTAAAAATATGTTATACACATTTTTTACACATAAAGAGTACTTACCGCACACTATTTATGTCTGATTCATGAGTTTCAAAGGACTGAATACACTGTCCTGAGCGCATGTCCCACACATTGGCCTTCTTATCACAGCCCTGCAACAACGATAATAAATCAGAATATTACCAACTGTTTAAAATAATTCAGCAAAGTTTAAATAGTAAGTAGCTGTAATGAAAGGTTTTCTCACCCCTGAAACAAATGTGTTCCCAGTCTCAGAGGGGGCCAGGTCCAGACAAAGCACGTCTGCTGCGTGTCCATGGAAGCTCTGCAACAGCTGCCCACTCTCAACATCCCATAATGCACATGTCCCGTCCCCGCTGGACGTCAGGATCTTTAACACAAGCAGAAAATGAGGAGTAAGAAAAACGGAGGCTCTGAAGATCAGTAAAGTCTATGTGGGCTAGCAAAGTGCTATAAATGGATTGTCTTTGCCGAGTTAAACATCATGTGACCAGGACATAAAACCAGAAGCTGCTGTGAATTATTAACAGTGGGGTAGCTTCTTACACTGGATACTGAAGGCACTGATTTCTGATAAATTATGAGAGAAATTGGAATGAAGAAAAGCAGCTGTTTTGCAAGACATGTTTTAAAGCATGTCTTATCTTTCTAAATGCTTTGTCTATAAATATTTGAATTAATTGATTTTGCTGAATGAATGTTTGTGTATGATGGATTTTCTCACCTGCATATCAGAGTTAGTGAAGCTGCAGGCAGACAGGTAGTTTGTGTGCATAGCCACCGACTTCTTCTTAGCAGCCAAGTTCTCATTCTTGTCCAGAGACAGAGGGTACACTGAGCATTTATTATCCAGGCCCCTGTAATACGAAGACAACCCCAGTTTTGAAAAAAACTGAAATCCAGACAGATGATAGCCACATTCGATCATCACGTGTACTAAGGCACTCACCCACATGCTACAGCACAGCCGGAGGGGGCGTAGGCGCAGGCCATCACCCAGGTGCATGGCATTGTCACAGCATGCTCCTAATAAATATCAAAAGACACAGCTGCATGAGTCACGCCGGGACAGTCAGATGAAGCAGATCAATTCAAATCAAATCATTACAGCAGAACAGGAAGCTTTAGCGTGATACACATTAGCGCTTTGTAGTATTCTGTTTTGTTTTTTCAGAAGCAAAAGTGTAACATTAAATATATTTTACCATCACTGGTATATACAAATGATTATCCTTTCATACTGATGATTTATAAAAAGCAAACATCTTAAAAAAATAATCTGAAATTGAAATTCCCTCTTACATTAAACTCCCCACAACTTGAATCCATAACCTCTGATAAGGACTCTTAATAAATAAAAGTTTATTAAAATGCTTTAGCGTTTTATGATTTTGCTATAGTTTGCTAATATTCTTATATTCACTTAGGATGCATACATTGTTATGATTTGTTTTTGGGAATTCAATCTTTATATACAGTAATATTTTACTCCCCAATGTTATGTCGTATGAAAACAAATTGAAATAAAAAGATCAAAAACTGAAAAATAAATGGTTAACTTGGTGTAAGGGAGCATATCTATATACCGGTTAATAACAGTATGAAATAATGCAGTGTGAGTAGAAAATCATTTTACTTAATTATCTCAACATTTTACTAAAAAGTTCTGTAATAAAATACAGGTATATTGAAAATAGACTTTACCTTGTTGGTGGTGAAAGCATCCCAAACGATCACTTTCCCATCCTGCAAAGAGATTAAGAAAAGATTGATAAAAAGCCAATTTACTGTAGGCCATATGCAATTTAAAACCAGCTCTATAACAAAATATAAGCTCTATAAAAGGACTAGAGCATAAAAGTCAGCAGGAGCTTATCGAGTGTTAGAGAGTGTGTTACCTGAGAGGAGCTGACGATCCTCCTCTTGTCCTTACACCAGTCCATACACAGGACTTTGTTTCCATGTCCCTTCAGAGTCCTCCGGGTTTTCATCACAAACTGACCCAGCCCCTCCACCTTCTCTGCCACCTGATGTACTGTAACACACACACACACACACACACACACACACACACACACACACACACACACACACACACACACACACACACACACACACACACACACACACACACACACACAAATGCACACTACATTAAACCGTCTACAGTATACATCAGGGATTAATTTTTCCAGTAGCAATAAGGATTATTTTCATCCTTGTATAATCATGTCCTCAAATAGCTCATGTGAGCATCTCATAAAGCATGCATGACAAATACACTGGTCCTATGATTATTTCCTTCAGTTTATTTTACAATTGCCATAAAGGCAAGCTGGGAAATGATTGGTCAAAAACACTACATAGTATAAAAGCAGTGGGCTGTAAAATGGGGAAGCAAACAAACAGCCTTCCCAAGTCGCCTGTCAAATATCTCAGGTAGCGTCGAGCCTACCAGGTCAGTAATAATCAGACATATTAACGACTCGGTAAAAGTGGGCGTCAACAAATCCACATAAAACAGACTTGTGTCTCATAAAGAAATGTTTTTCTGTGATTTTTCCCGTCACACTGAGCACAGCGGTGACTCGAGGCCTCTCCATTTTCAGCACTCACGTTCGACATCGTGCAGCTTCGCTCTCTCCTCCTCCAGCTTCGACTTCAGCGTCTCCGACTCCGTTTTCAGATGCACCAGAGTCTCGTTCAGCTGTACCTCCTGTGTCGCCATTTCAGGGATGAGAGGGGATCTCATATATTTCCTTTGTGCAGGCAGCGATCGGCAGCGAAAAGGCTTAAAGCAGAGCTAACAGCTGATGCTGCTGTCATGACGTCACAGGTAGAAGATGCTCCTCCGGTTTCCAGATGGAGGAGGAGGAGGAGGAGGAGGGTCCTGCATCCTGGTGATGCTGCTGTTGCATCCTCAGCAGCTCCACTACTCTACCGCTGAATAATGCATTTAAATATTTCCGACATGGAAAATCCAATACTCTTGCTGATGCAAAAACACAGCAACATGTAAATATGGCTCGTGTTAGGGTTGTTAAAGTGTTTTAAACAAATTTATTTTTATAGAATCATTTATTCCGCAAACATGTTTTCATATTAAATAACTGATACAACAGATGTATATTTAAAGTAATATATTAACATTTCATGAAATCTTCTGTAGTTAATTATTTAAATACTGTTGTTATTCCCACTTCCTTTCATTTACACTTTAACAGGGCCTGAAGGCACTGATGTCTTGTCCTTAGTTGGATCCTATTTCAGTAGGTTTAGACTTCCTATATTTAAATGTGATTACTTTTAATACAGCAAAATACAAATGATAAAAATACATTATTTTTAACCTAACAAAAAAAGGCTTTTAAACAGCATTTAAACCTTTATGTTGGAAAAATATATATATTTTAAGGCTGCTTTGTCTAGATGGATGACGAATTCTGGTAACAGGGATGTAAAACAGAGACAAGTACATGTCCTAATACTGAAGAAGCTAAAACAAAGGACTGGCTGCAGTATTTGATCAAAAAGGGATTGAAATAATGAATCAATTAAACATTTTCCCTGGATTAACCATTCAATTATTACATTTGTTGCAGCTCCAACTAAATAAATATTTCAAGACTAAAATATTAAATTCTAAGAAAATATAGTGATAATTTCCATTTGTCGGTGGTATGACTTCTGTATTTCATCAAACCGAACTATATGTGGTTTTCCCTGTATAATAAAAGTGTTTACATATTTATATATACATTAAGAAACAAAGCCATAGGTTGCTGCACCATGAATCAGTCATGAGGAGCGAAAGGTCGATGGCTGTTTCAGATCCTGGTGAGGAAACCCAGGTTGAGGCTGGTAGGGACCTGCAGCAGCTCCAGAGCCTGAAAGGACGGGCAGAAAGGAAACGTGACCTGGAAACGATAATCTGAGTCCAGCATCAGCTGTGTGGACCCGTCACGATCTTGTAGTAAAGACTGCAACAAAGAGCAGGGTGAGACGTTAAGTGAAGCGCAAGTATGGCAAGTTTCTGAATAAAATAAACTTGCTAAATTGAAAATGACCGAATCACGCTCACCTGGACTTTGCGAACAAATGACGATGTCACTCTTTTCTCAAAATCATCAATGGGAGTGTAGGAGTTCAGAATCTTGACAATCTGCGAATATGAGTGAGAGTATTGTTTCAGTGTGAAGCCGGATTTTTTTTTTAAATATCAAAAATACTGCAAATGTGAAAATGAATATGGAACCTGAACAGGGTTTAGTTCAGTGCATATCTCAGTGATCTCCTTGGCGTCGTCGTCAGTGGACTTGTTGACTTGCAGCAGGCAGGCGGCCTGAGACAACGGCCTCAGAGTGTCCATAGCATTTGAGCTTTGCATGTCCCTCTCCTTCAGCCATTCCTCCAGGTAACTAATGTTACATCTAAACAGAGAAGCCATTTTTAAAATTGTTTTTATTACAGCTAAAGATAAACAAGTCGCAGGTCCGATTCAAACCCAGTTCTCAGCTTTAGTACAAGGGGCATCTTCTATACCTGTTGAGCTAATGAATGGACTCTATAAACACATTTTTGTTGTTATAAGAACTCAAACAACCACCGACCTGATTTGCATCCCCTTCCTGCAGGAGCACATATCTTTACGGAGCATGATGTTGTTGAGGGTTGTTGCTCCAACCAGGTAGAACATTTGTTTGACAGCCTGTTTGATGAGGCACTGCTCCATGCCATGTTGACTCATGGTGGAGTGGAAGACACTGAGCTGTTGAATGATGGAGGAGATAGTGTGTGTCTCTGAGTCCTCGTAAAAGCTGTTTGAGCGCTTTCTGAAACCTGTCGGCTTCATGCTGGATATCCCTTGTAGACTCTCGTGCTCCAACATACCAGGCACTGTCAGGAGAGAAGGTAAAGCAGCACATTTTAGGTTGAACACGGTTCAAATGTGATAATGATGAACTGCTGATGACATACCAATTGCAGGAGAGAGGGTCTTCTCCATGATCGAGACAAACTGATGGTAGATTTGAATGGCCAGGTCGCTGAGAATCTGTCTGTGTTCAGACAAATCAAAATTCTGCAGGCAGTTTTTTTTCTGCGAGAAGTATTTTGTTTCAGGAACTCCTTTTTAAACAGAAAGAAAAAAAGAGAAAGTGAACATATCATTGCTACTGTACCGGACTTTGTTAACAGATAAAAGAACAACAGTGTAACAAAGGTAAGTATTAAACACAGACCTCCTCTCCGCTGTACTGCTTCAGACAGTTAAGCAGCTGATACGTGTTGGAGAGCCAAAATGACAGCAGCTCAAAGTCTTTGCAGTGACTCTGAAATGAAAATGTTACTTTAATACATTTTCAGCAGCCAAACAAATGATTTCTCCTAATTATACTGCTGTTTATCCTTTGCACATGATCAATAACACAAAGTGTAATAATAAATCAATTGAACAGCTGCTTACAATCAGACTACCTAATCTTAGATATGATTATTAATAATAGCATTTGGATCATATTCATTATTCATTCAGCAAATCCACAGTCAAGATAAAGGCTAATAAAAGTATGTTCAATCTCACCATGATGACTTTTTTGACAGCACCAATGACTCCATTCATGAGAGTCTTGAGTTTGACTTCATCGTTGAGGTAGTCGGCGTGGCGGACGCACATGAAGAGGATGTAAGCCGGCAGCCCGGGGATCATATTGACCACCACACCTTTGGGCTTCAGATCTGTGAGTAGCATTGATCAAGTTTATTGAAGTTAAAACGTATTCCTGCTATTATCATTCGTGGGCCAGACAAAGTCACAAAATGAATGTGGAATAAGGTAAAGGATGAATACCCAGAATGGTGTTTTGAATGAGTCTGGATTCATCCTCTCTCTTGTACTCCAACATGCCGAGGTAGTCTTTGG
The DNA here is from genome assembly GCF_036324505.1 of Eleginops maclovinus. Taxonomy (NCBI): domain Eukaryota; kingdom Metazoa; phylum Chordata; class Actinopteri; order Perciformes; family Eleginopidae; genus Eleginops; species Eleginops maclovinus. The sequence continues at coordinate 10,267,557 of NC_086350.1, read as the reverse complement.
GGATTGCAGGCGCAGACGTTTGCTTCGCTGTGTGAGAAACACAACATTGATGGATATGGAGGAGGTGAATTAATGTTATAAAACATTAGCACAAGCCATGATGCTACCTTTCTGTGATGTTTCAAGGCTTTTTATTTGATTCTGGAGCTTCTTTATTAATCTGTCTTTCTGGTCGAGCTGCTCCTCAAAGTCCTGAAAAGAAGAGCAGGATGTGTTCATCTGTTTCGTACATAAGCGACGTGCATTCAGACACTTGTACTGTATCCACACACCATATTCTCAGCCGTTAACTGTGAAGTCTCCTGTCTCAGTTTGCTCTTGGCCTCGCTCTCCATCTGCAGCTGTCTCTTCAAGTGATTGTTCTCCTCTCCCAGCTCCTCAACTCTTCCTTCAAGCTCCCTCTTCAACTCCTCCAGCTCTTCACTTTTCTCCTCAAAGTGCCTAACGAGAAACCAAAATCAGGCCGACTCAGAAATTACCATCACTTCTTTAATCAAGAAACCGACATCAATCAGAGTATCTTACCTGCGTTGTGAGCTCTCTTCTTGAATCTTCTTTTGAAGTACGTTGGTGATCTCCTCAGTTTTGTCTTTCGGATTACATTAACACAAAATTAACAAAAGAACAAGAAATCTGAAAAAGAGCTTCAAAGTGAACAGATTTACCTGCTAGTTCTCTGCTCTGCTCCTCTACATGGGCCTCCAAATCTTGCTTTTGTCTCTGCAGCTCTAAAGCCTGCAGTTTCAGCTCTGGTATAACCTGTGGATCAAATAAGAGAAAAAGCACAATTTACAGCATGTTCTGAACCCCGTCTATCCCAAGGAATTAAATATGGCCAAGAAGGTTATAACTGAAATGTATTAATTTAGGATAAACGCTTGAGATGAACGCACTGAGTTCTCACTGCTGAGCCGGGACAGTTCTTGGCGAATGTTCTCGTTGACATTACTTTTCTCCTGGAACAGGTTTTGCAACTTGCTGTTCTCATTTTCAAGGTGGTCCGCTTTCAATTTCCAACCCTCAACTTGGGTCTCATAGCTTTCCTTCTGCTCCCTCTGGTGGTTTTCCAGGATTCTGCCACAATGAAACAATGTCAAACAGGATGAAATGTAAACCAGTTTGTCAAACAGGCACAAAACTGTAGATACAGACATAAAGTGACAGGATTGCTATGGTCGTGAGTAAAAATAGACCTGGTAGCTTTCTGTAGACCATCAAAGGCTGCCAGCAAATCTTCAACTTCATACATCTTCTCTGAGTCGTCTGGAGTTAGCCTTCAGAGAAATAATGTGTGAGATTGAAATCCTAAAAGAGATATCGAACAAATGTGTGAGAGAAAAACCTCAAATATTTGGATTACCCCAAAAGAACGTTCTCTTCAACAACACCACCAAGAAGTTGTCTTGTGATATCGTTCATTTTAGCTGCAATGAGATATTCGTGGATCATCATCAGTTTTTAGTGTGTATAATAGTACACTATTAATTTAACTGAAGATATAAAATAAAAGTCTGAACCTCTCGCTTGTTCTGACTGCTCTTTCATCTTGCGGTCCATGTTGTTCCTCTGGTTTTGCAGGGTGTTGAGATCCTTTCTTAGTTCAGGAATGACTTTGACATGTTTGGTGAGTTGGATGACCTGCTCCTGCAGGTCAGCATTCACCTGGTCTCCCTCCTCGATCTTTCTCTGCAGACTAACCCTCCCCTCTTTCAATCTCTTAATCTCCTCTTTCAGAGTTTCCTCCTCCTTCGCGTGGTCGATCTTCTGGATCTCAATGTTGTTCTCTGCAATTCTGCAAACAAAAAACTCATCAGCCAACTTAGTAAATTGAACACACAGAGACAAAATGTTTGCTTTTGCTAAACAAATATTTGATCAGTGCTGTAGAAAAATGCATTCATGACTCACTTTCTAAACCTTGCTTCATGCTCTTTCTGTTCCCCAAGATTCGTCTTCATATGGTCAAAGCTCTCTGTAACAGTGTTAACCCAGTTACAAATGTGGTACAAATTACCATCAGGATAGCATATATAAGAATCTTGACTCCTTTTACCTTTGGCCTCTTTGGAAGAAGCTTCAAACTTTTTCTCCAAATTCTGCTTTTCAAGTTTTAGTCCCTCTATTTCCTTCTGAAGGTGTGTTGTTATCTGCAGATAAAATAAAAATATGTTAACAGGCTCCTGAAGACTGCTTCATAACCAAACAAAAGTTAACATCTGTTTTCGATTTTAAGTATCAACTTCATGACTAACCTGGCTAGCATCGTCTTTCGCTTTCTTCTCTCTGGCCTCCAAAGACGTCTTGTGGTTGGTTGCTTTTTCCAGCTGTGCCTCCAGACCGTGCAGCCGGTCCACGGTGTGAGAGTGGGAATTGGCCAAGCTTGTGAGTCTTTCCATCAGTCCACGGTTCTCTTTGTTCTGTAAGGATACAGGGAGTTAGATATGTCCTCATCATAAAATCCACATATGATAATAATAATAATAATAATAATAATAATAATAATAATAATAATAATAACCATGGAAGTATCTTTACCTGCTCTTCATTCTTCTTCCTAAGCTGCTGCACCCTGAAGGAGAGCTGGACATTGAGCACCAGCCGACGCATGGTCTGAAAACGCCTCCGTGCCAGCCATGCTCGGGCATACTTCTGTAAAATCAAGGCTTTCTGCTCCTCCATCATCTGAGAAGAGAGATAGCCGAGCATGGATCACATGTGGTTACACTTGGTCATTTCATCATATCAAGTAAATAATGAATCAACCTCTCACAGACCTTCTTGTAGCGTTTACGGGCAATCCAGCCTCGTGTGAAGGCCTGGATGGTGACGGAGGCCACACGGACTAAATGGAAGACCTGTCTCATGCGGTAACCTCTCCAGCACCTCTGGATCACCAGCGCGGCCCAGCCCTGCTTCAGAGTCGCAGCAGTCACTGATTTACTGCAGAACAAAACAAGAAGATGTTCATGTCATAAACCAGAAATACACAACAGGGCATGCAGCAAAACAAAAGTGTAAGTGAATGCCTCTAACCGGATTGTCTTTGTCCCCCTGATGTATTGTTGCAGGATGATGGCAGCCTCTCTCATGCGCAGGTACTTCCTCCTCTTGCTCCACCCGCGGACGTGTTTCTGCAGGGTCACACAGGCTCCTCTAAGTCGGTCCAGACGCAGCTTCTCCAGATAAGCCACCTGACCAGCCCGGAAGAAGATCTTTGTCCGACCAAACTTGTACTGGTTTGGGTCCTAGAGATCAATTCACACAAATGATACACAAATATGCACAATAATGCATGAGAACAATGCATTTCAATTAAAAGTCAGATTGTATGATGAGGGACGGATCAGTTTGTTTGTGGTATTGTGTGATTAAAAATATAAACAATAATATGAACATGTTTAGCAACACAGGCAGCGACCAGCATCCCCTGTGTTCTGCATGGTAAAATAACAGCTTTTTCACAATGGATTCTGGTAGCATGGGGAATAGACGATGTAACGGCGGCAATTTCCCATTTGCTTCCTCCCGTCCATTGTTTTACTTCTGTGCCGATACTCTCGACTATGCATAAGAACCTCATACCGCCCCACTTCAAATCAAGCAAAAAGCAAACTTAAAAAGACAAAAAAAGAGGCGTCTAACCTGAATCAACCTCTGCAGCACGTTCTTGCAGGTCTGTTTCTTGTCACTGAGATCCCTCTCATGATGCAACATTAGGATACTGTATCGGCTGTAAAACTCATTATATGTCCACCTGCAGAAAAAAAATGTTTGCCTTTAAAAACATGAGCATGTGGACATGTGCTTGGCTGATATAGAAGGTATTATAGAGAATCACCTGGATGGATAGCTCTGTGCACTAATACGAATAGTTTCCAGGACTCCACAGGCTCGCAGCTGCTGCACCACCCTCCTGGAGTCATACCTGAAAAACAAGCAAACAACAACTTACACATCAGACACAAACGTGCACAAATTTAGGAGAACGCCGAGTGGATCGTGTCAAACACAGTTTTACCATTACTCACTCAAATGAGAGCTTTTCATCGTTGGGCTTAATGCAGCGGACATAATGTGGGGTGGTAGCATTCAGTGTTTCCATCAGTAAAGAGAGGGAGCTGCAGAACTATACAAAGGAGAGAGAAGAGGAAGGTTACAAAGACCTTGGTAAATACAGAATATTATGGAAACTTCACTAAGGGAGTTTAATCTCCATTGATCAGAAACAGTAAGTAAACATGCTCACCTTATCTCCCACTGAGGCTCTCTGTTGTTTGTTGGCTGATTTCACTCCGGGTCTGGCGGGCCTCACTTTGACAACTTTAGACGTCACAGTTTTTTGCTTCTCCTCTTGGAAGAAGTTGGACACAAAGGGAAACTGAAAGCAGGAGAAATGTGAGAAAATTAGAAAAAGTAAGCTGTATGAGTTCGCAATCATGATACAGACACTTTGATATTTTGAAAATGAAAAGCTAAAATAAAACCGGGCCTTTGATTACCTCACTGACTCTCAAAATGTCAACCAGTTCCTCATAGAGAGTGTCTCTGTTCTTTTCTAGAAAACCTCCGCATTGATATTCCACCTGTTAATGTTAAAATACAGAGATACAAATCAGTCAGGAATCCAAGACACTTGTTAATGTTTATAAGAGAAGTAACCTTGTTGCTGAAACGAGTTTCTAAGGATTATTAGACTGCACCTTGTCTGCAAAGTGTTGAATCACAAACGCCTCATTTGATAACCTGGGCTTCTCAAACAGAGGATTGGCATCAAGATATTTGAACAGCTTTTGCAGCCAGCTTCGATCCGTGCCCTGAGGAAACTGTGAAATAAAAGCAATTATGTAAAGGAGGCAGAACAAAACAAGCATTGATAGTAAAGTTCTCATCACGTCCATGAAATTACCAAACATTCTTCATCAAGCAAGTCCAGGATCCCCATCTTTGCTTCAATCAGGTCAATGACTGGCTGGTTGTCATAGAAATCTATTAACGTCCATGGGATGTCCTCTTTCATATACTCCTCTTGCTCCAGCTTGAACACGTGCTGATTGAAAATAACAAAGACAACAGAATAACCATCTGAGTGGATAAAGGCTTGTACGCAGTGTTTTGTAATGATTTGGGACGAGGGAGAAGTTTACCAAGTTAAACTGCTGCTGAAGCTTCTCATTTGCATAGTTGATGCAAAACTGTTCAAAGCTGTTGATGTCAAACGTTTCAAAGCTGAGGACAGAGGACACAAAGATAGGATCAAAAATAGCATCTAAAGAAACCTGAAGCACTGCAGCTGAAGGAAAAATGTATGCTTCTGAAGTACCCATAAATGTCCAGAACACCAATGAAAGCGTGTTGCTTTCCTGGAACCTGCAGTGCTGTGTTTATCTTGTTGATGATACAGTCAAACAGGTGGGCATAGATCTGCTTGGCTAGGGCATCTCTGGCATTGATTGCCCGCTCTTTGGGCACCGGCTTCACCACCGTCTCAGCCACCAGAACGATCCGCCGGTGGCACAGCCAGCGCGCCAACCCCTCTGCACTCACACCCAGCAGCTCACAGAAGACTGCCAGGTGTGGATCCCTGAGCTGGAAGATGTGATGAAGGAAATCAAGTTGTTAATGAACCATGTTTTAAAATCACACATCAATATAAAGCTAAGGGAGTCAAGACTCACTGGAACTGATGATTTTCCATCTCCAGAGTTTTTGATTTCCAAATTTCCCAAATGCAGAACGGCTGCCAACACTTTGAATACATCTGACTGAAAGTCCTCCATCAACCCTGAGAAGGCAGAGAGAGCAACATTATATTAAAGTCACACTAAAAGCAAGTTACAGCCTGACATATCAAGTGTTTATTTACCAAGGAGGGAGAAGGTCCGCCGAGTCTCCTCCATGTCTTTCTGATCATCCACACCTTCAATAGTGATCTCACCACCCATGCAGGTGTACGCAAACTCATCTGCACTCACTGATGACAGGAATATATAATCATATCATCATACAACCTTATAATGAAGTCTTTCTATAATAAAAATGTGTAAGATTGGACTGAAGAATAAACCGTCGGTACAGACACTCACACAGTTTTAGATTTTTGAACTCAGGCAGGTGAGCACAGGAACACATCTGGTAGAAAATGTGATAGTTTCTCTCGTTGTCTGCCTGAATAAAACAAGAGTATCATTGTGATAGATCTGAAATAAGAAAAATAGCAAAACAACACCTTCATTTCATACACTACCTGAAAAACGACTCTGGATTTCTCTAAGAGATACGTCCTCATGTTCGCTCCAATGATCCGGTACCGCCTGTCAAAGCTGATCTCTGTGTATTTCCCAAAACGGCTGCTGTTGTCATTCCTGGTGGTCTTTGCATTCCCTATTGCCTGGGAGAAAATCATGAAGAGTCAGCAGGTCTCTTTTCAAGTTATCAAATAAATATCAGCTGTCTTGGGTGAATTATATGAGTTTAACATTGTCAGTTGACTGGACAATTTATTAACCCTGCATTAACAGTTTACTATTTGTATTTCTGTCTTGTTCTTCCTTTTTTTTGTATTCAATTTATGTTGTGTTTGTATTGCCATACTTTAAAGCACTTTGAGATTTATTAAAGACAAAATAAATGATTGTTATTATAATTTATTGGAGGGATTATTGATGTGTTGTCTTGTAAGTAGGGCTCCTGGTCCTGTAAAATCATACCTCTGTTATCGGATTGGAGGCCAGGACTTTGTCTTCAACTCGAGTCTTACTTCCAGATTTGCTTACAACAGCAAAGTACCTCATAGCGTACCGAGCAGACACTGTTTTCCCGGCTCCAGATTCACCACTGACGATGATGGACTGGTTCTTGTGGTTTCTGATAATAAAACAAATATATAACTATAACTAGACTGTATATCCTACTTTATGATCAATCCAGCTTTTATTTACCTGGCCATCTGTTTGTATGCTTCCTCTGCCACTGCAAATATGTGAGGGTCCATGTCTCCCATGTTTTGGCCTGAGTAGGCATGAATGATTGCATCTCCATAGATATGGAGCTGTTTGTAAGGATTTACAGCTACCAGTATAATACCTGAAAATGAGGAAACAACCAACTGAGCCAAGAGCACACACAGTAGAGCTTAGATACAGTTTGCCAGTGAAAGAAGACAGTACCACAGTAAGTGTAGATGATTTTGGACTCGACGAAGCGCACTCTAAGGTTGTGCAGGACCGCAGGTTCATGCAGGTAGCTGAGAGCCGTGAGGTCGTTCTCCCCCACCAAAATGTCCGGGTTGCGAAGAGGAGGGAGTTGTGGTTTTGCCGGGTCAACAGGGTAGTAGTTCTCCTGTACAGGGATTGTGTAAAGTCAGCTGTCACTTCCCACCATCATAAACTCATTGCAGTTGCATGTGTAGGTTTTATTAGTCACGTTGTACTTACAGTGCCATCTTCAAGAAGCAATTCAAGAACATTATCTCCAAGTAGAAAGTCTCTCACAATCTCAGCTGATTTCCACACTTGATCTGCATCTGGTATCCACACTCTGTTGTACTAGAAAGTTTTAATAGTTGCAATTAAAAACGATATTAATGTTTACAATAGTTAAAATAACTGTACATGTAATGATATTCCCTGTATGAAAATATATCAAAATATCCTCTGAAGTACTTCTCATTCATCCAGTCATTATAGTTTATATCTATATTAACAAGCAATAAAGATTCAGGCAACATTTAAAAGTAGTAAACATTGAAATAGTAGTCCATAAGTCCAGCTTCCTCCAAGATATATCTCTGCAACCTGCCAGAGCCCTGAGAAAGTGTCCATATGTTTCTGTTAAACAACATTAAGCTATTATGTCTCTACAATATCACAAGCATGTCCCTTTGCTCTTACCTCGGTGTAGAGTTCCAACAGAGCCATGTTTAGTCATTATTGTTTTAGCCTCTCTTGTCAGTATATTTATTTATCAGCTGTTGTATCACTTTACTTTCCAGGTTACCAACGATTTCTCTCCCTCCCCCTCACAACTATTCCAGACTCACCAGTCAAGAAAGACACATTTACTTAGCTTACCCTGTTGTAACTTTCAAAATAATGCTCACTGAACTAACCCAAAATATCTCATTTGAAATTCAGTAGAAATGTATTTCACTATAAGGCATACTTTGTATTCTAAATGGTAAACACACTTAAGTGTCTGTCTGACACGTTAATATGTTTCAATTGTATTTATGTGTATATCTAATATTAGGTATTTACTTTAGACTTGGTTTTCTAGTCTGACATGACTATGATGCTCAAACATTTATAATACTTTTCATTAACTCTATTAAACTGATCGGTAAAAAATGTGTTTGGAAGATACATTTGAAGAGTTACAAGGAGAAAAAATGAATATAAAACTTGTATACATTGATGTTTAATAATCCTTTTGTCCTTACTCTTTTGTTTTTCTATGAAATACTAGATACACTCAGCTATTTGGACATCACAAGGTAGACATTGCTTCATTTTGAGAGGTAACAAGTAAACATTATTGAGGCCACTGCTATAACATTGACAATGAACCCATCTGTGACAAACCTGTTGCTTTTACTCTGAAGGCCTCGTCACTCATCCTGCAGGTGTTCCTCTTCCTGGTTGACTGTCGCTCACCTGCTGCGGACTTTGACTGGATGACTCCGCCCCCCCCCCGTCTTGTGACAGCGGCTGACAGAGTGGGTGTGTTTCTTCAAGGGTTCTGTCAACAATAGAAACCGGATGCTGGTCCTCTGTCAGCTCACCTTGAGGACGCACATCAGCCAACTGCTTGACCACAAGCAGTTGAGCAAAACTTAGAGAATATGAAATGATTATGATTTGATTTTTACAGTTTAACTGAATATGGGAAGTTGAGGAAACAGTGTGACTGCCAGGGTTTTAACTTCTACAAGGAAACACATTCCTGGTGTGCAGTCTGAAGCTTTTATCAGATTGATTAATCAGTTATTAACTTTTAAGCATTCACAAACACAGAGCAATGATGAACATGGGAGGAGAACAAAATGACATGCTCTGGCAGGATGTACAGTCCAGATATCACTTTTAGACTGGGGGGGGGGGGGGGGGTATACAATTGTATACCTGATAACACGACTGATCATTACAACAGTGAGTGTGTTAGTGTCAATAAAGACAATACTTAAGCATCATTTAAATATTCCAAAAACAAATTGTTTTTTGAACATCGAACAAACATTGAGCTTGAGAAACCAGATCCAAAGCAACTTCTGAGGTAGTGAAACTCTTTGTGTAAGATCTTTAAGGCCTTCGAATCAATCTTTCTGAAAAGCCAGACATTGATGTTACAGACAATATTAAGAATGGTTAAATATATGTTTTATATTAGTCGTTACATAAATATATGAAGTTACAGAAATAAAACTGAATCTCATCTTCAGACATCTTAACATTTAAATGTGATGCACAATAACATTTTAACAGCATGGTTAGACTTTTTGAGAGATTTGTCCATCAAAACACTCATAGGATCATACAGTCATCTATACCAATCAACTTGCATGTTTTATGATTTGAAAGTCAAATTTCCTGACTTGAGTTTAGATCTTATATTAGGAAAATTATACCCGAGTGCCATGTTTTGTTTGGGTGTGTCTCTCTCCCCCTCTCCCCTGAATCAGGTGCTCACAAATTGTAAATTTGCTAATGTACTATTCAAACATTATGTTTTGGTTTCAGAAATTAGGTTCCTCTTGCTTTTCTTCGCCCAGTTATTACCTATTTGGTTACTTCCCTTTTACCCTAGACAATAAGGGAACGTAACACCAAGAATGCATTAATGAACCATGAATTCCCAAAAGACTATCAACACCTGTGGGAGCAGAAGGCGTGGCAACAGATGACCTTAAAAACACTTTTCCATACAGTTATCAGTCTTTGGCTGTGCAGTGCTGAAAAGCTATAGCATAGATGCATGTAAACAAAGTCGTCTAATTCTGCAGCAGTTGTGCAATAATCGTTGACATTACAGCTGGAAGACACTTTGATGTTTTTACTCTTGTAAACAGAATTCAGTCTCAGAGGTTTCTGGACTAGATGCGTGCGAGGAAGCCCAGATTGAGGCTGGCAGGGATCTGGATGGTCTCCAGAGCCACAGAGGAGGGTGTGAAGGGGAGGGTGACGGAGAAGATCTTTTTGGCGTCCATCATCAAAGTGGACGACTCGTCTCTGTCTTTCAAAAGGTTCTAAAATGTACAAAAAGAGCAGATTATAAATATTTTTACTTAACATATGACTGACTGTAAGGAGCCCTGCATCCCTTCTACACTAAGACATCGTGTACTCACTGTTAGAGTTGTGAGGAACGTGGTGGACACTCGCTCTTCAAACTCAATCACTGGGGTGTACAAGGTCAGCAGTTTTACAATCTGCAAAGAGAAACACACAAAGGTCAAATCACTAGCAGCATATCATGTCTGCAGATTAAGAAGGCAGAAGATGTTCTGATGAAGGACCTGTGCTGTGGTGAGCGCGGTGCACATGTGGCAGATAGCCTGGGCATCCTCCTCCGTCTTCTTCTTGATCTGTAGGAGCTGTGCAGCCTGAACCAGCGGCTCCAGAGTCTCCTTAGCTCCGCAGTCGGCTAGCTCCCGCTCCGCCAGCCACTCCTCTAACTGCCAGACATTATACCTGAAGCAAGAGGCATTGGAGAAACAATTTAGACAAAGCTGAGGAGCAAAGTCAAACCTGACATCTGTGCTGCTACACCAGAGTAAGGAATTGAATTAAATAAATGTTTAAGCATCATTAAAGTACTCCTCCCTACTCCTTAAAGGTTTTCACCCGAGTGGTTCTCCAGGAAACAAAGATCCTGAGAATAACTTTTATCTTTTACAGGATCTCAGTTGTTGACTGCAGGTTGCTGTGCATGATGTTTTTGTTCAGCAAGTTATCAAGCCGGATATGGAATAATCCCACCATTGGTTGTCTCGTTGCAAATAAACCAGCGACAGGCCAATGACCATTCTGTGCCGTACCTGATCTGCAGGCCTTTACTCCAGGAGCACATTTCCTTCCGCAGCAGCAGGTTGTTGAGCGTGACCGCACAGATGATGTAAAACTGCTGCTTGACCAGCTGTTTGATGAGCTCCAAGTCGATCCCGTGCTGAAGCATGGTGGTGTAGAAGAGGCCGAGGCACTGCAGCAGGACCTCCACTGTCACAGCCGCCTCTGGAGAACTGCTGCTCCTCTTCCTCAGACCGGTGGGTTTGGAGCCCAGAATACCTTGGATGGTTTCGTGCTCCAGCATGCTTGCAACTGCACATAAGAAACAGAAAGCATACATTTAATGTGGTTCCGTTACGGAAAAGAGAAGAAAACCTTATGTGTTGGGAGATCTTCTCACCTATCATGGGCTGCATGTTGTTCTCCGTGCATTTGATCAGCTGGCGGTAGATCTGGATGGCCAGATCACCGAAGACCTGCTGGTACTCTGACAGCTCAAAGTTGGCGAGGCACTGCTCATTCTGCTTAGGAGTGTTGTGTGTGGTGAAGACCTTTATGAAGAGGATGTGAAGACGTCCAGGGTTACATAAGGCAAATGTAGAGCTGCGAATATAAGCGTGGTATAAGAGCTTACCTCATCTCCACTATACTGCTTCAGACAGTGCATTAATCGGCATGTGTTGGCCAGCCAGAAAGACACCCTCTCAAAATCATGTCCTTTCCTCTATAGAAGGAGATCAACAGTTAATTCAAAAATAAAAGCATCCCTCAAGATTCTTTCCACACCTCAAAAGGTATATATCCCACCTTTATGACCCCCTTGATGCTGCTGATGGTGGAATTGAGCAGCGTGCTGACTCTCTGGTCGTCGTTCACATTGTCTGCATATCGTACGCACATGAAGATGATGTAAGCCGGAAGGCCGGGAATGAAGTTGACCGCTACACCACGTGGCTTCAGATCTGAGAAGATTTGAAAGCAAAATTAACAAAGGTGTCTTCAATATATGAAAAAAACATCTGCATGTAATGTTTAACCATTCAGAAAATGGTTTCCTTTAACATACCTGAGACCAGATTCTTGAGCAAGCGGCTCTCGTCGCCCGCCCTGTACTCCAACATGCCCCGGTACTCTTTCTCCTTGCGGGTGATATTCACCGCTCTGACAGGAGCCATCATCACGGAGGTCTTGCTCTTTTGCTGTGGACTCGCTAAAAACAAAAGAGACACATTATAAGAAACCACAGATGTTGTGACGCACTACAGTTATTTAGAATATGAGAAGAGTCTAGGCCATGGGATTACCTTCACAATCTTCCACTTTTTTAATGTAAAATTTCAGATCTCTTTTCAGTTGGCGCATGGTGTGGTTTTGTTGCTCTTGCTTCTTCATGAGTTCCTAAAATTAAGTAAAAATAGAGGTTAAGTGTGAGGGAAGTTTAAATCAGTGTTCATGCTTTTAAAAATGTGAAAGGAAAACATCTTAAAAAAGCATCAGGGTGAATTATTTTCAAAACTCTCTTCAGTATTTTGTTATATTAACGTACATTTGTTTTGCAATTCATTCTTTATCAATGCAACTAAAAAAATGTACCTCAAAGAGCAATACATGTAACCTCATTTGAAAAAAAGGAAACATGGCGAGGGCCCTTTCAAAGGTACAGATCCAAGTTTAGACAGAGACTCTGCATTGCGATAATATTTTCACACAGTCATGATGATAAATGAAAGAGTGACAGATCCAATCCAGTGTGCACCCTCACCAGGTTCTCGCCGGTGAGCCGCGTGATCTCATGCTTCAGACTCGCATCGATACGGGCGTCTTCAGGCAGGAGGAGGCTCTGGGCCAGCAGCCTCTGCTGTTGCTCCTTTTCAACCTTCAGCTTGTTCACCTCCTCCTGCAGCTTCCTGTTCTCCTCGTTGTGACCTCGATGCTGCAGCTGCATCTGGCACTCCAGGATCCTGTGAAACAGAGGGATTATTTCTCTGTGGCATGGACGTGCTTGGATGCAACTCCAGGATATTATTTGATTACCTATTGGTCTCTTTCAAGCCTTCATAAGCCAGCCACAGCTCTCCGTCTTCATTCAGTGTATGGATGTCAGTGGACCTGAGGAACAGATCAGGTCATTTAACTAATAACACTTAACTCTTCTTCCTGAAAAGTTTGAACTGGAGTGGGAGCCACGTCTTACCGGTCAACATCTTGAAATGAGGGAATGTCATTGAGATCTAAATTCACCCCTTCCCCGAGTGCAGAGTCCTAGAGGTCAGTTGGTACAGGGTAAATGTTGTCCGTTGCATTAAATATAAAGATACTAAATAAACAAGAAGAACAAAGTAAATGTTTGGAATTTCATTTTTTACCTTGTGTTTGAGAGCTTCTTGGCGGACCATATGTGACCGCAGGAGCAGCACTTCCTCTTTTCGCATCTCCAGCTCCTCATTGGAAGAGGTGAGTTGATCCAGCAGGATGTTGTAGGACAGAGAGCCAGCAGCAGGGGGCGCCAGGTCACTGTTCTCATTGGTCAGAGACTTCCGCAGCTCATTCAGATCCTGCTTCAACTTCTTGTTCTCAGACTCCAGTTCCTGCCGCTAAAACGTTAAGAGAAACAGTCAAACATCCCAGAAGAAAAAGAAAACAAAATCCTGTCAATTCAACATCGTTACAATAGTATTAAGGAATACTATTGGGATGGATCTGTGTTTGTATGGGATGTTAGAAGAGAGCCATCTACATGTACATGTGTGATGTTTTTGTGCTTTTATTTCCTGGTAACGCCATACCATCTTCATGATGAGCAAGTATGCTCATGCACACACCTCTTTGAAATATAATAACAACAACAACAACATCAACAACAACAACAACGACCACGGAAATTACTCCTGGGACCTAACTGTGTTGCCCTTGATCTTTTGATTGAGTCATTTTCAATAAACATACCAGACAAATCCTACCTTTAGTGTTTCCAAATCCAGTTCTGCCCTGCCAACAGTTCTCTGCTCCTCCACCTCCTTGTAGAAAGAATACACACAAATATCACACAGGATAACCGGTAGCTTATCGATGCAGAGCAGAATAACATCATTAGGAAACAAGGTTAGTTTTTATTTCCATACTTTTGCCTTTTCTTGCTGGTATTCTTCCCCCTTGTCCAGCTGCTGCCACAGAGAGTGTTTTTCCTGCTCCAGCTCCGTCACTCTCCTCTGGAGCTTCAGAAGGACTGGCAAGTCTACCGCTGCCGGGGTCTCCTGCTAACAAAACACAGAAAGCGTTGGGTGAGGAATCTGTTCACAAACTAACTACAATGCTGCACTGATAGGATTAGAACACAGACAAGACCAGAGAAAACCAGCTGTTCACGGTGAATATTTCAGCGTTGTGCAGTTTCCTGTAACACCAATTTGTCTATTGTGAAAACTGGAATGTGTTCGTACAACAGCTGAATATATCAAATGTTATACAGGCACCGTTTAGCTCTCAGTGGGGAGCTTTTCACACTTAATAATATACATCGTCTATCATTCACTTTCAGGTCATTCTGATACTGTGCAGTTTTCGACATTACCTCTGGTTTGAATGGGCTGTCCTCTCCCTCAGCGGAGCCTAAGCTCTGACTGAACCCAGATGAGTTGCTGCTGTAGTTTGAGTCTGTCCTGGTGTGAATTAATTTGCTCGAGCTCTGGTTAAGTATTGAAAAAAACAAACATGTTAAAGAAGGATTAGGAAGTCAGATCTTAAGTTGTTTCCTCCATTGTCACCATATTATCATTTTCATGATAACTGAACTCTTGAATTAAGGTATTCAATTCTGTGACACAAATATGAAATTGCCATGTCCAGCTATGGTTGTCATGCCAACACTGTGGCACTACATAAAAAGTTCCTCACGATGGTGATGTTCATCTCCTCCGTCAGGTCCCGGTGCCGCTCCTCCAGATCCAGGTGTTCGCTCAGCAGACTTTGGTAGCGGGAGCGCTCTTCAGTTAGGTCCTTCTCCAGCTGCTCTGCATTCTCAACGTTGGTTTTGATTTCTAAAACAAAACAGTTTGATTCATTCATTCATTCATAATGCAGCCATTAAGGAGAGTATGTGGAGGGTTGAAACTGCTCAGTACCTGTTAACTGACTAGCTTGTTCCAGGATTATTTGGTTCAGCTCATCTTTCTCGCTGTTCAGCAGAGTGTTCTTCATATTAAGGTCTTCTACCACCTGGTTGAGACAAGGCAAATCATGTTATCTTATTATATTATTAAATCATATTTCATATCTTTTGAAACTGAAAAAAGTAGGGAACAATAACCTTCAAAGTTCATAAAATGAATATGTCAAAGTTCCTTGAACTGATATTTAACAGAAAGTGCCATGTACAAGATGTTATTGAGGTTACCAGGCACTTTGGATAACTCCAGATGAAGAACCTACCTGTTGTGTCTGCTCCTTGTAGACCTTCGTATGCACTTCGAGGTCTTTTTTCTCTCTGCGGGTGTTTTCCAGCTCGTGCTGGAGGAAGGACAGCTGCTCCAGTAGCGAGGGAAGCGCCGCTGCCTTGGATTTGGCGTCCTGCTCTGATCTGCGTAGGTGTTCTATCTCTCTGCTCTGCTTCTCTCTCTCAGTAGTCTGAGTCTTCTGCATAACAGTCAGCCTCTCACTGAGCTCTCTGTTTTCTTTGTGCTGCAGGGGGGGGGGGGGAAACAAACACATGCTGGGCATGTGATGCGACAACTCCCAATGACCCCATGTGGCTTCAGCCACTACTCCTTTTTTTAACCATAGATTCCAGAAGGAAGTATTTACCACAGACAGAACTAGACACCCCCACAATACTCACCTGCTCATTTATCTTGTGCTGCAGCTGCATAATCTTGTTCTCCATGCCAATGTTGAGCTTCTTGATGCGCTCCACAGAGCGGGCCTCCACTTTCAGCTTCTTTAACTCGTTCTTGGCCCTCATGCGACGCACACAGCTCTGCAGCAGGACGATGGCTGCCAGGGTGCGTCGGTAACGCTGTCTAACCAGCCAGCCTTTCATCCATTTCTGAATGATAACGGCTTTTTGTTCATACATCAACTGTGAAAGAAATACATATATTTCATGTCAAAAACTAATCTAATTTAAAAGGATTAACAAGGTCTCCATTAGTGGGATTTAGCTCATGACTTAACTCAAGGCTGATGTTGACATTGCCTCCTGGACTAAGGTCATTAAGATCTTATTGTGACTTCAAAGCCTCACATCATACTCAAGTTAAAGGAGACCTTACAAGTGTGAAATGACACCATATCCAGTTCCTCATGGGGTTACCTTATAGTACTGCTTCCTAGCCATGTAGGCCCTAAGGAAGCACTGAATAGTGATGGCTGCAGAGCGCTGCTGCTGGTAGCGTCTCCTGGTCGCCCACATACGCACATTCCTCTGAATGACAACAGCTGCTCTGGTTCTTCGCAAGAACTTCACATAACTGAGAGGGGAAAACATGTGTAAGAAACATGATGGATCAGCTGGAAACCGATGTTACTCTCCGCTCTTATTCTGCTTTAGTTGAATGTCTCCACTCACCAGCGCGCCTGGTGCCCCCGTACGTGTCTCTGTATGCTGATGGCAGACCGCTTCATCCTCAGGTACTTTTTGCGGGCGAGCCAGCAGCGGATAGTCTTCTGGATGCGAACACAAGCGTTGCGCAGCTTGTCAGAACGAAGCTTCTCCAGGTACGCCACCTGACCGGCCCTGAAGAAGATCTTGTTTTTGCCAAACTGATATTTATCTTGGTCCTAGGAAACAAAGTGTACAATGGCAAATATAACATGACTTATTTTATTGTGTTGGTCAGAGTTGAATATTTTTTTATTGACATGATGCTAAGGCTTTTATCAAATTCAAACATACCTTTATTAGTTTTTCCAGGAGGTTTCTGCAGGTTTGCTTCCTGTCAGACAGCACATCCTTTTGCTTCATCAGGACCCGATAACGACTGAAGAACTCCTGATACGTCCATCTGCAGTATTCATATAAACAAGACACGTTGGATGGATTTGTTTTAGAAGTGAATGTGTTACACATGTATAAACTGCACTTGGCCCTGTGCTCTGTACCAGATGCCGTTGAAATTCTACCTCGATGGGAAGCCTGCTGCTGAGATCCGGATTGTTTCGAGGATGCCACATGCCCGAAGCTGCTGAACGGCCCTCACAGGATCCATGCTGCATTAAAGATAAAAGACAAACGGTTTCAAAATAAGAGAACTACTCCTTCATCTGTGCTTCTTTATTTGCTGCTGCAGATCATCATATAAACAGGAGAGGAAATCCTCCTCACATGAATGGAGACTTGTCGTCATTAGGCTTGATGCAGCGTACATAGTGAGGGGTCGTGGCATTTAGTGTTTCCATCAGCAAATGAAGAGACTGCCGAAACTGAGTGAAAAGAGAACAATAGATCCTTTATAAACAATGTGGAAATGCAGGAATAGTACATTCAGTTTTAACCTCCATTATCAGATGTTTTACCACTTGCAGAGCATTTAATCGTGTATTTTTTTTAATTGCTTTTCATTATCTGAAAGGCATTCAAATCTGACCAGCTGATGAAGCTATTAAATGAAACATTTTGACATAAAATGTTTTTTTAAATCAAGGCTTTTTCAAATGTCACGTCACTCGCTCTTTATGTTCCTACCTGCAGTCCAACAGTCTTCTTGTTGTCCCTCTGGCTCGGACCAGCTCTCCCAGTGACACTACTACGCTTGTTTGTTAAACGTGTTGCCTTGTCATCATCCACAAACAGCTTCAGCAGCCAGTCAACCTGAAAGCATTATTGTTCAGAGATTAAAGTTTCACAATGTAATCCTTCCATTGGACAGCAGGGGGCAGTGTTTTCTATCTGGGACTCAAAAGTGGGTGTATTTCCTCCAATAGTTGTGGTTGAACAATTCTAGGGTGTGTGCCCCGGAGCATGCAAAACAAATGACACACTTGCTTTACATTGATGGGATGGTGACATTGAATCCCTGCGACCTCCGGGAATGGACCAATTGAAAAGAACTAGGAAGTGAAACTATAATGAACTATTAATAAACATTTCACCTGGCTCTTTTTCAGCACATTTAGATGCTCCTCGTTGACTGTGTCCTTGTTTTTCTCCAGGAAACCCTCACACTGGTACTCCACCTTGGCACAAGGATACAGGTCACAGTGTTGTTTCAAAGTAAAGGTCATATTCATCGTCGTACTGATTTGTACTGTTATAATAAATAGAATCATCAAACATTTATTTTAAAGGCATAAAATGATATCTTTGCAGAAGCTAATGTAATGTCACTCGTGACTCTTTTTGACTTCATTAGAAACCATTAGTCATCCATCAACTGACTCTTTAGATGTAATGCCAACTCAGCACCAGACAGTTTATTACCTTGTCTGCAAAGTGGAGGATGATGAAAGCTCTGTTTGATAACCTGGGTTTATTAAAGTGAGCATTCTGTTTCAGGAGCGTGTTGTACAGTTTCTGGGCCCATGAGTCGTCTGAGCCTTTGGGCATCTATGGAAACAGGAAGGGCTGACACATTAGTTAGTCATCTTGGCATTAGTCACAACTTCCAAAACACAGCATGGTGGATATTTCTCCTGTGGAAAGGAGTTAAAAATAAGTAATAAAACTGGCATTTTACCTTGCACTCTTCATCCAGGAGGTCCAGAACACCCAGCTTAGCCTCGATGAGATCAATGCAGGGCTGGTTGTCTTCAAAGTCAATCAGTGTCCAAGGGATCTCCTCTTTCATGTACTCCTCTTGCTCCAGCTTGAAGACATGCTGGAGGAGGGAAAGGATTTAATGTTCTGAGTACAAAATGAATGTGTTGAGCAAGAAAATACACATACCAGGTTGAACTGTTGTTGAAGCTTCTCATTGGCATAATTGATGCAGAACTGTTCAAAGCTGTTGATGTCAAACGTTTCAAACCTGAGGGGAAATAAAATGTTTAAATTAACAGCTCGAGACAATCCAGTGGGAAATTAAAAGGCTGCGAACTTGGAGACAAAAACAAACCCGTAAATGTCAAGCACACCAATGAAGGAGTGTTGGTTTGCTGCAGACTTTAAGGCATTGTTAATACTGCCCACGATCCAGCTGAAGAGTCTGGCATAGATGTGTTTGGCGAGGGCATCTCGGCCGTTCACCGCATTCATCTTGGAGACAGACTTGACGTATGTTTCTGTGGTCGTCTTGAGTTTCCTGTGACATAACCAGTGGGCCATTTCCTCACAGGGCACCCCCATCAACTCACAAAACACCATCAGGTGGACATTGTTTGGCTGAAAATACATTCACAATAAAGCTGTTTAACATCCTCAATACAACAATCGAGTATAAAACAAGACCAAACACTTGTTGGGTTTAGAGGAAATCAGTGTTTACCAAGATGCTGCTTTTGTCTGCTGACTGATCCTTCACCTCCACATTGCTAAGATGGAGAATAGCAGCCAGAATTTGGTAAATTGCCATTTGATCACTTTCACTGATTCCTACAAAGAAACAAACAACAATAAAATGACAGATGAAGTAAATGAATCCAGAAACAAAAACAATGTTTGTCCAATTTTGTACATTCAACATGATGAATGCAAACCTGCACTCACCTAAGCGTGAGAAAGCCTTCCTGGTTTTACTCATCTCTTTGGCATCATCCACTCCCTCAATGACTGGGCTCTGACCCTGGTTAGTGCAGTGGAAGTCGTCGGCACAACCTTCAAAACATAAATCATATCACATTTTAAATTAAATATTTACAAGATGGATCCGTTTTCAAATCCGGCTTGAATAACAGCTGATATTTTAAAGACTCCTCTACCTAACTGGAAGGCTTTGAACTCGGGTAAATGTGCAGAGGCACACAGCTGGTAGAATATATGGTAGTTCCGTTCTTCTTGGGCCTAAAAGTAGTGCAAGGGAAAACAAGAGCAGTAAATTACAGATGAATTGCAAACAGATTGAGGAAAAGTTGATAGCTCTTTCAGTTGAAGAAGTGCATAGATAAACTGCAAGCACATCTATGCCCTAGATTATGTCTCAAAAAAACAAGACCATTGTTTTGAATGAAGGGCCAGGCGGGCTGAAGGGAGTGTTGTTTATGCGTGTTGATATTAAGTTGCTAAGATATAGACATGTTGAAATGTGACATTCACATGACACTGTTTTAAATCAATTAAATGTGAGGAGGAACACAGAAAATGGAAAGATATGGATGGCTTCATTTAGAGGATGGTCACATGATAGCATACCAAGGAAAATTACCTGAAACACAACTCTAGACTTCTCCAGTAAGTAGGTTCTCATGTTGGCCCCAATTATGCGGTGCTTCTTGTCAAACCCTATCTCAATGTACTTCCCAAAGCGACTGCTGTTGTCATTCCTTGTTGTCTTGGCATTCCCAAGAGCCTGAGGAAAGAAAAGGTTTTAGAAACCTTGGTCTTTTTTTAATTTCGTCATATTTTTGTTGTGTTATTCACCTCCATGATAGGGTTGGAGGCTAGGACTCTCTCCTCAATGTTTGCCTCGCCCGAGGAGCAGCTGACCATGGCAAAGTAGCGCATAGCGTACTTAGCAGAGACAGTTTTGCCAGCTCCAGACTCACCACTCACTATGATGGACTGGTTTCTTTCATCTCTGCGTGAAAAGATGGCAAACAGAGAGAGGGTATCAGCATACAGGGAACATTTCATTAGTTTTGAATTGTGAATGTAAAGTTATTTTACGGTGCCAAAACCTGGCCATTTGTTTGTATGCTTCCTCTGCGACTGCAAATATGTGGGGGTCCATGTCTCCCATGTTCTGCCCACTGTAGGCATTGATGATGTCCGCTTCATAAATGGGAAGGCTCTCATATGGATTGATGGCAACCAGGACAATTCCTAAATCCCACAAAGAGAATCAGTCAGACTCTGAATATGATATGTTACATGGATTAAAATGAATGAAGTGTGTGTTCCTTTAAGGGCAGCCTGAGCCACAGTAATCAGCATGATGTACTGTAGATTATCTCAGAGCGTACAGTGAACCGGGTTTCAAAGTCTACAGTGACATTGATAGTGTGACTCAGGAGATGAAGCTCGTTACCACAGTATGTGTAAATCAACTTGGAGTCGACAAAGCGCACTCTAAGGTTGTGCAGCACTGCAGGCTCGTGCAGGTAGCTGAGAGCTGTGAGGTCATTTTCCCCCACCAGGATGTTAGGGTTTCTCAGTGGTGGCAGGTTGTTGGTTTTGGGATCTATTTTGTGTTCCACCTCCTAGGAAGACACAAGAAGGAAGCTATGAGTACCAAGAGTATGAGACTGAAGATATCAGGTGGCTTTAATTTTATGGGAAAAGGACAAAGTAAGAATAGATGGTTAAGCAATAACACTTTAGCATAAGTAAAAGCTAACCTGCAACCACTGTCCTTGGCCTTGTTCATGTTCACTCCTGATAAAGCTTTGGCCTTATTTCCATACCTGTACAGCAAGCCCAAACTCGACATCAGAGCTTCAGGTAGCAACAGCCCGAGTGAACAGAGTGTAACGCACTGCTGGTATTTTAATCAGTTAAACTTATTTTAGACCCAGTACATTACCCTGGCTTCCTGTATTCAAGGTGTTGCATTGTTGCATAGAGAGGCCGAAGGTGTTTGTCTTGCCTAAGTATTTATGAGCGTTTACCAAACACTACAGCTGCCCGGAATAATCCCACAGCACAGACAGTTATGAGGCTCTATTGCCAGTGCTCTTGCAGAGAAATATGTTCATGGCTTTCTGACAGAATATCACACCCATTTCCACCTCAACTGTGACTGTGTATGTGTGTATGTGTGACTGTGTGTGTGTGTGTGTGTGTGTGTGTGTGTGTGTGTGTGTGTGTGTGTGTGTGTGTGTGTGTGTGTGTGTGTGTGTGTGTGTGTGTGTGTGTTTTCCTGTCTCACCGTGCCATCCTCCAGCTGCAGAGCCAGCTTCAGGTCGCCAGGAGTGTAATCTTTGGTAAGCTCTGCTGACCTCCACACTTCTCCTGCATCTGGCAGCCATACACGGGCATGCTGATGGACACAGTAGGAGGATGTGGGTCAGAGCCATTCACCCACTTAACGTTACAGTCAGTATTTTTGACATGAAGCTCAGGAGAAAAGCAGGATGGCTAACTTGAAGTCAGTAGAAAGCAGTTATGCAAATAAAATGGATGGACACGGGGCATTTTAAGTGGCAGACTGATAAATAGTCAGTGGTGGAAGAAGTTTTCTGATACTTTACTTGAGAAAAGTACCAATACAGTATTGTCAAAATACTAGTTCTGCATTCAAATCTTAATAAAAGTACTAAACAAATGCCCCAAAAAAACGACTTCAAACTTAAAGTATAAAAGTAATCATTGTGCAGAAAAATTGCCTTTATGTGTGTATATTATTATGTGTATACATTTCTAGATAATAAAGTAGCAAATTAGAATCCTAGACAAAGTTCTGATATACTTTTTGTAAAATATTTAAATAATTTCACTACTTTGTGACTTCAAATAGTTCATTTTTAGATAAAGATGCATGTCGTTAAAAGTAACTAAAGCTGTTTAATAAACGTAGAAGAGTAAAATTACAGGATTTCACTTTTAAACGTAGCATGGAGCAATGGAGCATAACATGTAAATACTCAAGTGAAGTACCTCAAATGTGTACCCATACTTGTACAGTAGTTAAGAACATTTACTTAGTTACTTCCCACGTCTGTAAATGTAAAATACACTTGGTTATCAAAAGGCTAAAAGCTGTTCTGTAAACAGCCCCAAGTAACTGATGCGAGTGAACCAACGTTCTTCACAGAAACATTTTTATATACATTTTGGACTAGCATGACTATAGCTAAGGAAACCGTTGAATGAGCTAGACAAACCGTCACAGAAAAACAGTTCCAACCTTAGCGTAAAGTTCAGAGGCTGCCATGTCTCACAAGTTCCTCAGTGAGTCCTCAGAAACTTCCTCTGCCCGCAGAGAAATCAATCAACATTGTACTGACGACCAAAGAAGAACAAGTTAACTTCTTTGAGCGGCTCTCCTGGGCTGCTGCTCTCGCCGGGAGGACTGTTCAAATGTCTGCTGTCAGCTGCGCTTGCCCTGACACGTTTTGCTCTCGTGCGTGTTGCCCGCCTCCCAGTGGCCAACTCGCTCGTGGCAACTAACTGTAGGCACGGGTGGATTTTGAAACAATGGGCCCCCGGGCACACTAATGGAAAAGACCCTAACACCACTCGTACATAGTAGCAGGACGCACAGAATGTACTTGTTTTTAATCTTTTGAGTGTCCTTTCTGTCTAATTGTGGTCATTTTTAATGAAGTTTTTGTGTGACATTTTGTAGTTGTTTAGGTTTTTATATAGTTATCTTTTTCTTCTGGTTCTCCTGCCCCTTTTTGTGTCTCCTGGTAGACGTTTAATGGTAATTGTGTGACTTTGGTTGTCAGGCACTTCTTGGTGGTTGTTGGTATCTGTATGTATTTGTTTTGTGCCTCTTTTATTTTGTTTTTTGTCTGTGCATCTATCATTCTCTCATTTTCTGTCTCATTTTGCCCAACCATTGTGGTTGTTTTATGTTTCTTTGGAGGGATTTTCAGTCTCATCCTTGTTGATACGTGTCTCTACCAGTCAGAGTTTGTAGGTAGAGGCCAGGGTTGCAGTAACCCTACTGAGTAATCCAACCATGAACCGAGGATAAGGCTGAGGTGGAGTCAACATTACTGCCATGGGATGGAAAATCACACCATCAGGCCTAATCATTTTGGTCATAATGTAAGAAGTGTAACTTTATTGAAATAAATCAAGTAGTTTATTTTGCTTGCACATAGCAGTTTACATCAGAAAAAGTTAGTATTGTATCTAACATGATTTTAGACTTCTGGGGAAAAAAAGGTTTGTTACTGAGCTATCTGCATCATTAAAATGTAATAAACTAAAATAAGGATAAATTGTTAGAGTTGACTTACATAAATAAGAGGGATTTCATTTAAGTAATTGGATTAATTTAACTTGTTTTTAAATCGCAATTTCACTGTGTCATCTTGTCATTTCAATATCCAATTGCCTTTCAACATTTCATCATGGTCTGGTTATCCTGAATACCAAAACTGTTCATCTTTTATTTGTCCCCTATTTATTTTAAATACTGGGGATAAATGTCCCCTCCTTTGCTCCTCTCTTCAATGTCTCATGAACACTTCTCAAGTACTGTATTGAGTAGACATCATCTTCGAAGGAACTAACCCTTAAAAACCTTAATTTCTGGAACTGTTTTCACACCACTTGCAAATGAAAACATACTTACACTCAAGTCTTTTTTAAACTTGGCAGGGTAAGGCTTTACATAGGAGGTTAGACCTGAGGCCGCACAAGTGAATGGGAGTTTGCCATTTCAATAAATTAGTCATTGGTCAAGGTACCAGCCGTATGATGTTGTAAAAAGCTGCATGTTATGTACTGCTAGTCTCAATGTTTGCAACAAGATCAACGCACTTACATTGCCATTAATCAAGCATCCATTGTGATTACGCTGTTGAATTTATTCACATATGTTCCTTAACAATATAGTTTTAGTGATTAATATTTATGTAAATATAATGAAAATACCAAACCATGTGTTTCTAATCTTAGGTGAGTACAACACAAACTGTGCTTCTTTTAGTGCAGGTAGTAGTAGTAACAATTGAATGCAAAAAATAAAAGCAAGGAAACATTCAACTGAATAAGTGTACTTGTAACATATTATGCAAAACTATTTTATTTACAAAACAAATGGCACAGTGTGACTGCACAGTAAATGCACATGCACACTCCAGACATGTCATGGGAGTTTCTTTCCATAAAATCCTAAGCGATTCCAGTCAGACAGTGACAGACATTTCAGGCAAAATTCATAACTAAGATTCTCACTGAGGGAGCAAATATTGCTCAAGAGGAACAACAATTCATTACTTTTAAGGCCATTTTAGATGTCAGGATGAGATGGAGACCAGCAGCAGTCATTGCAAACCAATGTCACTAAAATGAATTAAATACAACTGGCTACAAAGCATGTGTGATCCACTCTTCAGTACTTTGAAAGCACAGAATCGAACGGCTTCACAGAGAGAGGAAGGGAAACAACCAAGGGTTAGAAAACAAAAAAAGCAGGATTTCACCACTTCACTATTTATGTGAAATATGTGCCTCCATATGAGCAATAGAATAGTCAAACCCATTTCAAACTGAAAGATATATCTGTAAATTACACTTCTACTTCCTAAGTACATCAATGCAAATGGTCTGTGGTGGTGACTAGTATTTTAGCCTGTGATGATCGGTTACATGGCGGATTAAGATTCCTCTGCTGCTCTTTAGCTGCTGTTAGACAGGCAATTTGTATGGAGGTATATATCCTTAAAAAGTGAAAATGTAATGAGAATATGATTGCATTAACTTCCATTCATATTTATAATATTTTTTTGTCATTAATCACTATTCAGTATTTTTAAGATCTTGAGAAGGATTTGCAGCTTTAGCTTTTTGTTGGCTCACTGGCAATTCAGTGCCTGGCAGTGGCCATTTTTTCCTCAAGAATTTGGCTTAGTTCATTACTTGTTCTTAGAGAATACATATAAAATGGTGAAAATCAACAAAAACAGCAACCAAATGGTAGATATGAAGTGGGGGTTGGAATGGTAACATAACTTTAAACATAAAACCCATTAACCAGCCAGTTTGCTGGCCACAATTGATGTCTTTCTTTGAGGCAGATCCTGAGGTGTTGGGATGTGCCCCCCTGTTATCTCAGTCTTCTCCGTTGGGGCTGATGGAAGCTGTTTATTCTTCATCTTTGCCTTGGCCATGTTGTAGTCACCAGAGTCAAAATACTTTGGCTGGGAAAAACAAGACGATATAAAGTGAGAATATTATAATAGGTATTAACTCAGTAAAGAGCTAACCAGGTTTAGGTAAGAAACGCACCCCCTTCTGAAGTCTCTTCCTCAGTAAGTCCGAGCCACCAGGCTTGGCTCCCAGGTTAGGATACCTGGCCTTCAGCTTGGCCTCCTCTGCCTTCTCAGGACTGATTACTTTGTCCTCCATTTCCTGCAGAGAAGAGTGGAGTGTATGGATGTCAAATGCTCCACTCAGCTCATATGATAGTAGAAACACTGTTGTTAAAAATGCATACGACATAAGTGATTAAGGAAGCGGCAATTATATTATGGTACCAAATACAGCTAGCATGGCTTAAGTATAATTTATATTTCAAAATAAGCAAGGGCCGCCATAAGGTAGAACTCCAACTGGTGTTTGCACTAGCATGAATCTTGCTAGTTCACTTAGCACCTTAAGCTACATATAAACCAGTTTTCAGCTAGACTCATATACATGGCCTTGGAAACAGCAGGGCTTTTGTTTTACTTTACCAATATACGCTAGGCGCTATTAGCTGATTACTTGGCAGCTAACATCGTTCATGACATCAGCTAACTAGCTTACTGCTAGCAGGGTGCTAATTCACAAGATTCGACGTGCTAGCAGCGCAGGGTTACTGGGGAAATTAGCCGTTTTTTACTTATAATGTACCTGCTTTTCCTCCGCAGTTCTTGTTCCGTCAACCTCTTCAGACATGATTGTATTTTATATCCCTGGTTTTATCGCAAAACTGCGGGTGTAGCGCTAGCCGTTCAACCAGCTCTTCTTGGATATGAAAGGTGGTAACGTTAGTGGGAGCGAGTCGGCGGGCGAGGGAGCAGCCTAAACGCAGCCTGTACAGCAACAGGCCGGGGAGTCGATGCCAGAGCTGCGGATGGGAGACAGAGGATGTGGTGCAGGCTCCTTCAGTTTACTCTTTTAATCATAGCTTTGATACGTAGTGGTCAAAAAAGGGTATTCTGTAAAATATTAAAACTGACACTTTTTGTAATGTCACAAATGTTTTCTGATTTAAATAATTTAATTTCAACATTCAATAATGTATGTTGCGTTATGCGCCAGATTCATCGGTATAACATATAATATATTTCTGTAAATTAACATCTGTAAAATAAACTTCAATAATTGGGATTCGTTTTCTAAAAAATAGGGATCAACCTCGGTTTATGAACTTGAAAGATAAGATTATTTTGTTGTTTTTCTATGTATTGCCACTATTAAAAACACATACTATCTCATCTGATATGCTCTGTGGTAAATACCAATTGGGCTTACTTTTCTCACATTGAAATCAAAGTACAAATGTACAAATAATACATTTATAGAATGTAGAAATGATGAACATAGACTTAGCCTATACTATACTTATAGTATAAATTAGTTACATCTGATTTCATGTATAGAGTATACATTTCAAACATCTGGCTGCAGTGTGGGAAAGGCAGCAAAACTAAGACTTTATCAACAAATATCCTTGAGTAAAATGTTGAATGGTTTATTTGTTCTGAGAAAACATTTTGTAGGTAGTATATTAAGCTCAAGTTCAAATGCCAAGCTTATAGTGAATATGTCGCAAAAAAAGGAAGTTGACAATAGTTGAAAAGATGTTTATTACCTTTTTTAAATTGTTCTGCATCACTCTTAATACATTTTAATCTGCAAAATGATTGGGAAAATTCTTTAAACCATTAACTACCACACAGGAATGAACAAACAAATAAACAAACTTGGAGGCGTGTGGTTAATTACTGCTGCGTTAAGGGGCAGATAATTGTTAGACCTTAGCTTTCAGTCCTCTTGAGCTTTTTTATCAGCCAATTGGAAATTTTAATTCCAAAACACAAGTACAATATAATACATGTTAAGTCGGTCATGAGAGTCATCACACAAAGAAAACTCTTTCAGAAGATTAGAGATTCAGAAGATTAGAGATTTTCATCCACCATGTCCACGTCTTCTTGCAACTTCTGCACCATCTTGTCTTCCAGTTGTTTGGCCTTTCCTATAAACAAACAGAAACAGAATTTTAACAATGCTGAAATGACAACCTAACCATAATATAATATATATAAAAAGAGAAAAACATAAACCAACAAATGGAAAAATATGTCTTTCCAATCAATTTCCACCTCTACTGATAAGGTGTTATTTGTTTGATGTATCAAGTTTCATTGTACTAAATGGTTCACATGTTATCATTGGACAAAAACAATGTCTTCAATTAAAAATACTTCTACCTGATGACAGGATACTTGGCGTATACCTTTACATAATTTGTTTCCCAAAAAAAGCTTACCTGCATGGGGTGCTCTGATAAGCTGAATATTTTTCTTCACTTCGTTGATGGCCTCCTCCTTCTCCAACTGTTTGCACTTCTTTAATCTGATACGTGGAGAGGAAAAAGTAAAAAAGGTAAGGTTCTTCAAATCTTGTTAATACAGTATTTGTTGAAACAAAAACAGTCTAACACGAGAGGGTGTCTGTAATATGCAAAAAGATTAAGTCAGAAGAAACATCCAAGAATGAACACAAACAACTTGCTCACCTGTTCATGATAAATCGTGCCTGTCGTTTCCGTTTTATTTCTTCCACCCTCTTCATTGCTTCCACTGTAAACATTTAAAAAGTAACACATGACTACTCAGCTCAAGAGTCAAATCGGGGGGAAAAAACCTACAAGAAATAGATTTCTACATTACCTGTCTTATCCCAAACAGCCCTGTTATATTTAACAGGTATATTTCTGCGTTTCTCAAACTCCAAGGCGTTATCCTGAAAGATTAGAAATGTGTTTGTTAAGTTACAGCAAATCAAATCTATGACAGAGATAGAGCGCTATTGATAAACAACTCACCACGGTCAATTCCTTTCCATTTGCCTTTCTGAATGCTTTGGTCCATCTGGTCTTTCTTGGGTTACGCTTCTTCTTGAAGTTCTTGTGGCATTTTGATCTGCAGAATCTGAATGACTGTTTACAAAGAAGGGCAGAAAAATTAATTATTTAAAGTTTACCATCAATGTTTTCCAGTTAGCAAAGGGAAACTGCAGCAAACAAATGCAAAGGCAATTTAAGATGTAGATTAGAAAAAGGTCAAAATAATAATATACAGTCATACCACTAGAGATGTGAAAGTATGTTTATTTTAAAACCTGTAAAATGTTTCACTCTGCACATATCTCGGTCACAAATCTTTACTTTATGATCTTACTAAAAAAGAAGATTTACTATATCAGATTTTGTTAAAAGTATTTCAGTATCAGTACCAATATATGTATATGTAACACATTATTACAAGCTACAGTTTATCCTACAGCTGTTTTCAGTTACACAATAACATTTATTTTACAAAATAGCATGAAAGAAAACAGCCAGCAAACGTTTAGAATTACAAAATGTAAGTTATAATAACACGTTTGACACTAGCGGGTTTGAGAAACATCGTTGTATTAATATGTATCAAAATATGAAGAAATGATTAACCTTTAAATCTTGTGTTTTGTAAAGCTCATGTTTTTCTCCTAGTTGTGACTGTCAGGTGTTAAAACACATGCCAATTGAAGCCTCCAAAATGAATGCACATTATTAAAAATATGGCTTGACACATCTCAAAAACACACAGACAGTTTAGATCAATAACAGTTTGACAATGTTTATGATCAATCCAAATCGAACCTCTAGAGGGCGCATTTACTCCACGAGACAAACCCCAGGCCCTGCTAGTTAAATGTCCGGGCACAGCATAGACTAGATTTTCATTATAGGCAAAACTAATCTAACATTTAAAAAATGATCACCTTTATGCCCTTTAACCTCAAGATATAAACAGACGAATGCGAATAATATAATCACCATGTTGAGTTATTAACAGTCTTTCAGAAAGTAAAAGCCTATTTTGAGCCCACGTGAGTGAGTATAGCACGTTATGTTAGCATGCTAGCTACATAGCTGTCGTTATCGGGACAACGCTGACAGTGAAAGACGAGCTTCCGTTAAAGTTACAAGGTTATTCAGATAGAAATACATTGACATACCTTGCAATCATTCCTTACGAACATTACTCCATGCCCGGGATACACTGGTCCCGAGCAGAAGTAACATTTTTCGATGCGCATTTTCACAGCAGATACGCTGCGTGCGAGCACCGATACAAACAAGACCGATCCGTCTCCTCTTCTTCTTCTTCCTACTTCCCCTGCCCGCGGCTGCAGCGCCTGCCCCCTGCTGGTCCCTCTGTTACACTTCGTTTCTCATTGCAAATATCCAATAAATTGTAGCGTACACAAAGGACATGATTTACCATTGTCTTCGTTTAATGAATTGCATGCAGTGGCGTAAAGTAACTAAATAGATTCACTCAAGTACTGTAGTTAAGTACAATTGTCAGATAATAGTGAATTACTTGAGTATTTTTAAATGTTTTGCTACTTCTACTCCACTAATTCGGAGGCAAATCATGTACTTTTACTCCACTACATTTATTTAATATCTTTAGTTACTTTGCATATTTAAATTTAGTTACACCTGGAGTACATTTCACAAGCTACCCTGCAGCATGAAACGTTATTAAAATTAGCTGCACCTTTAATTTTATCACTTTAATGCACCAATAATGTAATGCAATTTGCATACTGAGTACTTTTACTTTTGGTACTTCAAGTATGTTTGGATGCACATACTTTTGTAATTTTATTTGAGTTACATTTTGATTGCAGGACTTTTACTTTTAACAGATTATTCCTACACAGCATACGAAGTTATTAAAATGATCTACATCTTTACCAGCTTTTTATAAACACTTTAATGCATCAAAACTCATAATCAAAACATATGATATTTATTATATTTTGGAATGGGCCAATCTGCATCATGTACTTTAACGTTTGGTACTTTAAGTACTTGAGTAACATTTTGATCGCAGGGATTGTACTTAACAAAATATTTCTACACTCTGGGTTTTACAAGAGCCCTTTTTCTACCTCTGACTTCATGTGACTTCTCTCTGATGTATTGCCTTCACACTGACACTGTCCATCTATTACTTCACTATGGAAACTTAGAACGTTGAGAGTAAGGTTGTTTGGATTTTAACTCTTTTGTTTTTACATGTTCAAAATAATAGCAAAGAATTCAACTTAGTGTTTGTAACCAAAGGCTATTTACTTTTTTTCAGTAATTAAATGTTTCTTCTTTATAACTGTTTTAACTTTGTAATGGCATTTCCCCCCAAACCCTGTTATCATAACTTTGTTAAGGAACATGTTAAAAGTAATGAGTTTAGTTTAAAAAAAAGAAATCACACATTTAAGGCTATTTCATTTGTAATGGATTTAATATTGAACACTTTATTTGAACATCTCATCGAGCTGGTGACCATTGTCTTCATGATTATGGAGTCAAACATAGCTCTACATATTTATATGCGGTTAATAAGCCAAACAACGGGAATTCTGTGGATTTTATTTAATTGTGAGAAAGAAAGAGTGTGAGGAAACCTTCAGGTAACTCAATGTTGAGCATTATGACTAAACATCTCATTGGTTTATTCAAGATATGCTATTTCATGTTAAGGTTTCAATAAAGTTAAAAGGCTCAATTATAAACACACACACACATGCACACACACACACACACACACACACACACACACACACACACACACACACACACACACACACACACACACACACACACACACACACACACACACACACACACACACACACACACACTAACACACACATGCACACATAAACTCAAGGAGAGAACACAGCATTTTTCCATAACAATTTTATTATCTAGTATTTGGGATCATCTTGAGAGTATCAAAAAAGTCTGTTGCAACATCTCAACACTTCAAATAATTTGTTTTGTTGCTCACTTTGGATTAAAAGATTCATTTTGGTATTCAAAAGCAGAAATACTGAACAAAAACACAACTTAAATACTAACATTCAAGTCTACACTCTAAATCTACATTTGGCACCTGAGTTAAGTCAGCAAAATTATCTGTGGCTTTCAAATGAACCTTTCATAATAATGAATTACACAGACAAACTTTGAACTTGAACTTATTAATTTAGTCAAATGTCACATTTTAATTGGGAAATGGTTTTTGTTTACCACATGCTAAAAGGAAAATCTAGATTTAAATTTTAACCTACGTAAGTATCATTTGGGTAAGATTAAATGGTGATAAAAGGACAGCAGAACAGTTTGACATCTCAAGCTTTAACAAAAGAAACTATGAAAAAATGCCTTTCTAGCAATCAAAACCATTGGAAATTATATCACATTTAAATGCAAATAATGTAAATGAAACCAAAGAAAATCACTAAATAACAGAGACTTCAAATTTCTTTGGTTAGGATTATTTGTATTACAAAGATATAAAAATTGATTATGTTGCTCTTCACACATAGGGTTTCCATTTTGATAGTCAGTATCCTTCATTGTCACACCTGGACAGGAGTTTTTATGGAGAGAGAAAGACAATTCTTTCCCATAGTGCTCGGTAACAGATGATTCTCTTAAAAAGAATGAATATCATCATCTATCACTGGCAGGACAAACTAGATCTTTGGTCGTGTGTCAAATATTTCCACCTCATAGTACCAAAGATCAAAAGAATGAAAAGCCATACCCATCTGAGGAAGGAGACAACTCTTTGGATAATAGCATTGGCATCACCGCTGCATTTAGCAATGGTCTAGAAGGCAAACGGAGCACAAGCCGGAGAGACTTGTGCTAAAGCTTTCACCAGAATAATCACGAAAATGTACACTAAGAAAAGCATTCAAACCACCATTCTAAGGGAAATTTACA
Organism: Eleginops maclovinus; assembly: GCF_036324505.1. Classification (NCBI taxonomy): domain Eukaryota; kingdom Metazoa; phylum Chordata; class Actinopteri; order Perciformes; family Eleginopidae; genus Eleginops; species Eleginops maclovinus. The sequence goes on along the minus strand of NC_086350.1, from coordinate 10,234,787 downwards.
TCATTGGCAAGAACAATATTTTGGCAAACGCACCCTTAATGTATAATCTTTATATTTTTCGTTGCCTTAAAATATCTTTGTTTTATCAAAAACTCTTTGGGTACAATTTTTCCCGTCTTTGGATCTCCTCTTCTATAGTTTGCAAAGCCCTTTCGATATTAAGGCCATGTTAAAGCTTTGGGTTCAGTGCACTGGAAATGCCAAACGATATCATGTGATAAAGCTCATATAGTTTGACAATTTCTAAAGCACTTGTTATTTTCACAACAGACATCATTCAAAGACAATGCAAATGAAACAAAAATTCTTTCAACCGTGAAAATAAAAGTTCAGAGTTAAAGAAACGAGCACCTCCGAACAAATTATGCCCCAACAGAGGTAGCAAGACATGGCAATGAATGTTTGTCCCCTGAGTCTGAAATAATACTGCACAATATGCGGTGAAAAAGAGGTAGTGTATACACAAGAACATGGAGGTAGATAATCAGTCAAAAGGGTCCAACTTCACCCTCTGCTCCAGTGAAAAGTAATTAAATATAATGAAAATGTATCAGAGTACATATTTGACATTCTTTTTAACATTCATCATGGGTGAGCTTTGGTTTAGGAATACGGCGAACACAGACAAACAGGTAGAAAGTTTTAAAAAATGGAAAATAAAATGTTATAACAAACATCCATACAAAATCCTGAGGTAGATCCGAAGCGAAAACACCTTTCGTTCATCACAGCAGCTAGCTTCCTTATCCCTTGTGCCTCAGGAAATAACCTAGGGACTCAACTCAGGAAGCAAACGAGGTAGAAGTGGCGTAGCTCCGGCTGCATGACAGCAGCTTTAGGCATCGTGATGTCAGGAGCCAACGTCCTGGGATGAGTGCAGGGCAGGATAAGAGCCCTCTTTGGAGCAGCGTCGGGTTGCATCAGGGGCGGAGTGATGGAGGGGATGGCTCAGCATCTCCTCATTTTCCACTGAAAAAGACTGCTTCAGCTCAGCAACAGTTGGAACATCTTCCGGCCCAAAAGATTCAGGTCTGGAGCTTTGGCTGGTAGAAGGGTTGCTCAATTCTTCGTTGCTTTCTTCATTGGAGTAGTGTCCCGAGTCTCCTGTCCCCTGGCTGCTCTCACTGGTGTGAGAACTTTCCGAGTGGTAAGGACCGAATATGATCTCGCGGGATGAAGGCGGCAGGGGCGCTGAACCTAAATGTTCCTCATACCTCAAAACTGTTTTTCCAGCCTCGTAAAAACTGGCTCTCCTCTCAGCCTAATGAAAAAGAGGAGAAAAAAATGAAATTAGGATAAAGTAAAAGTCTAACAGAAATCAGATTGGTCCGAATTAGGTTGCATCACTCACATCACTTTCAGATGTATTCCTCATCTCCCTCTTGAAGAGCAGCCATCTATTGCTTTTACTCTTGTTGATTGGACCGCCACTGTTTAGGACAATATTAGATCCAACCTGGAACAAAAGAGAAATACCTCTTCTTTTTAAAACAACAGACATGTAATTCAAATGTGTATATTACATTTCTGAAACCAGAATTACCATCATCTCTCTGTTTTGTTTGTCTTACCTTGGCTTCTAGAAAGTGGTGACTGATCATGGGTATAATGGCCTCAACATTGTCTATATGGTGTTCGTTGGGCAGGGACAAACCAGCATGTGGACCTCCAGCAGCTCCTACAGCAAGGACTTTGGGACTAGAGGATTTTCTATGAATCATATAAAGATAATATTGTTAGCAACTTTCAGGAGAGTAAAATGTTATGTGTTAAAAATTAAGTAAAAAATTGACTATATTTACCTTGGTCTTCCCTTACTGATGAGGATTAAGGCACAAATTACAATGCAGGACAAGGCGATGCTCACTCCAACAATGATCCCTGTCATGGACCTCTGGTCTATGTGGTAGAGACCATCAGAGTAGACTGGAAGATATACAACAGTGTTTTAGATGGAATACAATTACATATATGTAATAACTAAAAGAAACTTATTGAAAGAGGGTCAATAAACCTGAAGGGAAAGAAGTAAATGCCCTCAGCCTAGAAACCGCTGTTTAACAACCCTTCACATGCATAGACTGATGTTTACAGTGCATGATTTACACCGTGTGAAGGTCTGACGGTATAAAAGTAAATTAAGGTTTCATTAGAAAGAAAACCTTTCAATATTCCTATGGTAAATGTGAACAAAAGCTATTGAATGGGAACATTAAATCGTATAACATATATATATGGTGACAAGGTGTTGCTGACCTACTGGATTTCTACCAGGAATGAACTTTTATTCTCTCCATTTTCACTAATGATTATGAAACCATACTGTGTTTAAAATGTATCACCTTACCTATTTTTTTATTAAGCTACATAAGATAAATTCACACCGTTTCATTTCAAGACAACAATAACACCAGAGTATAACTTTACTTGAATAATTAGTGCCACATATCTACTAGCTTAATATAAAAAAAGAAGCAATCAAGTGATGTGCACCTGTTGTATCCGCAAAGTTGTCAGAGTGCCTGGGATTCTTGCTGCTGCGGTGGTTTTTTCCATTCTTCAGTGCCAGCTCCACGATCTGAGAGAAAGGCCCGTCACCCACCTGGTTGGAAGCAGATATTTTCACCAGGTAGAGGTTTCCCGCCTCCAGCTTCTCCAGCAAGGCCATTGTGTGGCTCCCTGTAATCAAAAGCAAAAAATATGATGAATTAAAAATATAGAAAATGAATACTAGTGTACGTAATAATGCTTAAATAACAGTTAGACCGCCTATGAGAGTTACAGATGAAGATAGAGAGTTCAGGTCCTTAACATTGTCTTAGCACTAGCACTAAAATGCTATGGGGGTTAAAAAGGAATAAGGCATTTTCAGTGGTTCATTTATTTAGCTTAATGGATTTTTGTGATTCACTTGAATCTGCATTTCCCTCTGTGATGTTCTTAATTATTATCTTTTTAAAGCTGTAATTATATCACAAACATAGCATACTACATGATGTTGTCCACTACTCACCCTCTCTCTGCAATATCTGCCAGTGTCCAGCCATCCAGGCCTTCTGGGAAGCGTACAGGATGGTGTAGCGTGTCACCGCTACGTTGGGCTCAGTGGGCTCTCTCCAGGACACCAGAGCGGTGTCATCCTCGATCATAGTGACTCGCACTCCTTCAGGTGGTTGACCTGGTGCTGTAAACAGAGAAATCATATTCACTGTAAATGAGACTTGCTGAGAAATGGTGATGTTAATGTGCAATTAACTGATTTGTGTTATTACCTGCTTGCAAAGTCCGATGGTAAACAACAGAACTCCAAGGACTCAACATCTGGTCCACATGAAGACGCACAACAAACTCATAGCGAGTGTTTGGCTCCAAATTCTGAACAATCACATTTTGTCTGGTGCTGTGGGCAGACAACATTTATATATATGAGCATTTGACAGCAATTATACAAACAGCCAATAGTATAACAGCCATATACACACAACAACAGTGCAGAGTAACATAACATAAGACTTATGCAACAAGAACAAAAGACTATTCAGAGGCTGTGTTAGTCATGCCAGAGATAAAATACCGCATTTTTGGGGGTTCTAGGCTTACGTTTGCAGATAGCGTATAGCAGAGGCGTTGTGGGTGCCCACAGGTGTACAACGGACTGTATAGCTGACAGCTTTTCCAGGCGAGAAAGCAGGGCGGCCCCAGCGCAGAGACACTGAAGAAGAGTTGGTGGCCAAGACATTCACATGATCTGGAGATGGAGGGGCTGTTGCCAGTTGGTCTCTAGCCGCTGAATGATGGAAAAAAAAACATTTGTTGTCACATCTCTCAATTTGTGAACAGGTCTATTTAAAATGTGAAAGACTTTTTAAATAAACAACAGAAAAATGTACTTACACAAACATCCCGGGGTGCTAACTGTTTGGTCTGTCTGATAGCCATCACCAGCTTGACTGACAGCTAGAATCTTCACATGATACTTTCTCCTTGGATCTGAAACACAAAGAATACATGTTCAGTCATGTTGTGAAAACTAAAAGTGAAGGTAGATCAAAGTGACTGCTTTAAGTGCACAGAGCAGCTTTTAAAAGCTAAATAGTCCAATAGGGGCCAAACATAATTCCAGACCCTGAGAGATTTCCATTAAAATGTCAAAACTAAGAATAGATAGAGCAGCATTTATTAAAAAGAAAAGCAGACTCTTTCACAATTAGCTGCAGGAGGGACCACTTGCAGCTCATAAATGGCCACTCCCCATGCACTGACAATGCATGGCCTCCTGAGTCACCCCAACCTCTCGTTCATCATGCGTTGTCATGAGTAAGGAGCATGAGAAAGATCAACAGCCCCTAGGCCCAGTAAATATGGTGACATGATCAATAAGCTCTAGCTAAATTATCACAAAACTATATTGTCTTTACATTTTCAAATCCTATAAATATTTTACAACCATGAAAATGTGAGTGCTAGGTTTAACAAAACAAAAACAAACCCACACAAACACAATACAATATTTTCGGGGAACAACAGAGGTGATGAGGTACATTTTTCAAAATAAAATAATTTTGAGGAAAACAATGTTGTACCAATAACTGGGTAAAATACATCAGAAAGATCATTGAGGTCTGGGGTTGTGAAGTTTTTGTTTGAAACATCTGTAGCATTTAGTATTTTAACTGAGTAAAAACACATTTTGAAAGCTTTGCATCAGCTCTTAAATCAGGGTGTTTTAGGGACTGTGTTTAAGGTTTGTTTTATGCCTCCAGTGTGAAAGGTCAGCCAATGGGTATTGACCAGTAAAGGCGGTGTGTCCAGGCCTGATGTGGGGGCTGGGCCAGAGGCAGCCTTCAGCTGCTGGGATCTGAGGCCCATGGGACTGGGGGGGGGTTTGCCTCGGGTCACCAGGTCAAGCCAAGATAGAACACAAGGAATCTGGGCGCAGGACTGTGGGAGAGGACCTGGGCCCCTTTTGTTCCCCCATTCAGGTCCTTCCTACTGGCCTTGTGTTATAACCTTAAACTTGGATCAGTGCAGAACGAAACACGGCTCCAAACTAGAACTTTTTTATATATCAGTGATATAATGGCACATAGAACCAGTGACAGGGCAGCTTTTGCAATTACTAAGATGGAATCAAAATGAAAAGGCTTTTACAGATCCAGCAAGTTAGTGATCAGCTTGTTTTATTATTAATATAGAAATAAAGTGAAGCAAGTTTTCACAACAACAAAACATTTTAATATAAAACTACTTATAACAATATACCTAATGGTATGTTAACTTTTTAAGCATAAACTGCATAGAATCCACACTAATATTAACAGGCCCTGATTCATTCTGCATATAGATTGTTTGGGTTATTTACATAGACAGCACAGATGACCGGTGGGGGCAGGGTCCTGATCCAGGGCTGCTGTCTCACGGCTAAAGGTCAGAGTCTCAGTCCAGTTTTGACCAATCCCAGGGGTTTTTGTTTGTAGGCTTCAGTGTCCGGCTCAAGGGGGTAGTGGCCAGGGCCTTATAGGGCAGGCCTGGCCTTGGCTAGAATACAATGGGCAGGGGTAATTATGCAAGCCAAGGGATGGGAAACGGTGGTGGGAGGGACATCTGGATCCTGACCTCTAACCCTGGGAGCCTGCTCTCACACAATACTGCAGCAGGACTGGAGGGGGCTACTGGTTAGGCAAGAGGGGTCAGCCCATATTGATCAGCACATAAGGTGGAAATGCAAATGTAGCTTCCAACTGCCCGAAGAATCAAATTGGGATCCATTTGAACCAATCGGTCACTCTCTGTTGTCTCTATATCAATATTACTGGTCTAAAATCGTCAAATATACAACTTGTCTGTTTTGCACCTAATCCACTGTCCCATCATCTCACAAACACTAAGGTAAGGCAACCAAGAGTGCATTACTCACCAAGGCCACTGATGGTGTAGGTGTAGTTTTGAGCCTGCAGCTGGATGATGGGCTGCTCTGGTTGGCCTTCCTCATGATAACACAGCCGGTAACCCTGGACAGCCACAGACTGTGGGGAGGTTTCCCAGCGAGCCATAATGGAGGTGCAGTTAAGCGGCTCAAGTTGAAGTGTAGGGGCTGAAGGCACTATGGGGCAGAAACACGAGACATGGGATCAATACACACATTTTAATTCAAAATAATGCTTAGCTCAAAGGATGAATAAACAAAAAAACAACAGGACACAGGGTATAGAAAACAGATGGATGGTAGATGATCTCATTAACACAATGGATGAGTGTGACAGAGTTATAATTTAAGCTGTGCTGGGTAGAAACGCACTAGCCACACACATATCATCCCTAGTTTTGAAGTTCTAGATCTTGATCTCTAATAAAAAAGGTATAATTCAAACTTTGGAAAACAAGAAGTTAAGCTTTGGTGGACAAACAGCCTCCCCCAACACACCAGGCCATGAAAAGAGGCTATTCTTTCCCCCCACATAGGTGCCTGAGGCCCTCTCTTTATGACCCGTGACTGAGGCCACTCTAACATCACTGACAGCGAAGGGCAAAGGTTCCTGGGTAACCAACACAAAGACTGTGGGACAATGCTACAAGAGCAAACTCTAATCCAAAGCCGGCCACTCTGCATGAGCTCTAGTGACCCTCCTGGTATTCTAACAGCAGCAAAACAAAACAATGTTACAAAAGCAGAAGCATAGCCAGTTACAAGTTTGGAACCACAAGATTTAAGTACTCTGTAGCATATACTTGTTGCTGGCTTCTTACCCTGCTAAAGATTCCCATGTTTGACCCTAAGAATAAATTGCTCTACGCAATGTGATATACAATGCATGTGATGAGATTGCATACATCCGGATAACAATTAGCTTTCATCAGCTTGCAAAATGCTGTGATTTCTCTTTCCATCTTCTGCAGGTTTACCTTTGCTGCTGGAGGTCTTAGGTGTACGATGTGAGGTCCATGTAGGAGGCTCACACCAGCCCACACGGGTGGCTGCAGCCATGCGGAGCAGGTAGATGGTGTCAGGCTGAAGGTCTTCGAGCAGATATTCAGTGCTGTTCTGAGGTATCTCCACAGAGATGACAGTGCTGTCCGCAGCCGTGCGATAAGAAAGTCTGTATGCAGACAACCGACCGCGGCTCAACTTGGCGGGCAGTGGCTGCCAGGTCACCTGAATATCTGTGGTGCTGTGGCTGGTCAGACTCAGCTCTGGGGTACGTAAAGGCACTGTGGAAAGACATCGATACAACACATTTATTTTGGTTCAATGCATTTCAACATACAAGCATGCTGACAGAAACCTCAAATGTCATATTTCTAATTAGCATTCACATAAATTAGCTGTTAGTATCAGAAAACTGTGCTTACAACAGAAGGCCCATCCCCCTTATTTCAACTCAAAACGTGCTCTGTATACACATCACTTGCATGCAAGTTAGCTTAACTACCAGAGTGATTTATAGCAAGGAATGCTTACCATCCTCCAGGGTATGTTGACTGACTTGGTCTGACATACGACTGGCTCCCATTGGCATATAAGCCACGATGTAAAAGGTGTAGTTTCGAGCTGGCTCCAGGTCATCGATTATATAACTGGTTGTGTCGTTGCCAATGACAATTTGGTATTCTTCGTTGTTTAGACCTGAAATAGATAGATCAGAAAGTAGGTTAAGATTATCCAAAAAAGAGAGAGACCTCTATGACAGGATGTAAGACCATGACCCTGTAAACAGTCAGTTTTGTAAACAGTCAGTGTTTGGAAAGGCTTGACGCTGGCATTTTCTGAATGTCACTCATCTTTTCTATAAACATGTGTAAAGAAAGTTACAGTCAAATAGGGGCCCACAAAGTTCTTAAAGTAAACCCAATTAAACATCTTAAAATGTGTTTATTACAAAGGTAATAAGGTAAACGTATAGAGTTACTTTAATATCAATATAAGGGATAAAGTTAAATATCTCCTGTTGCTACTGGTCTGCAAGACTGTGATGCTTTCAAAAAGCTACGCTGTCCCTTTAAGTGCAAACAGAATGAGCTGGGGAGGGACAATGGGCTGGCTAAGCCTGTTGTTATTTCAGCGAAGTTGCCTTTCTGAATCCTCCTTGACCTCTGCTCTGCGCTCAACAACAGATGGCCTTCACCAAGGAAAGTTGATCATATGTGAGAGAGGAGATAGCGTATTGTGGTCACTTTGCATCTGTTCACACCTTTATCTCTCCCAGTTCACAACAGCTTGAATAAAAAACCTTGAACAGAATTAACTGGTTCTTCCTTTTGGTCTCACCTTCAGCCTTCATATAATGGATGGAGTAGGCAATGACTTTGTCTGCATTGTAGAGAGGTCTCTGCCAGGCCAGTAAGATAGCAGAGCTGGAAATGGTCTCAGCGTGGATATTTCTTGGTGCACTGGGCCTGTCCTCGGACATGACAACAATAAGGCGAGCCAAGGACAGCACAGAGCCCTGATCATTCTCTGCCATGCACTGATAGATGGCATCATCCTCTGGGATGATCTGAGTTATCACCAATTTACTGTCAAACAAAAAACAGATATTAACAATCAGTACTGACTTCAATAAAGTACATTTTCTGTGACCAGGCAGTTTATTTTTATGGTATTAAGTAATGTTCTATTTCAATACCTGTTGTACATCTTAATCCTCCCATTTAAGTGAACCTTTTCTCCATTCTTTAGCCAGCTGATGCGTGGCGAAGGCACTCCCTCTGCTTGGCACATAAACCGGGCGGTGCCTGCTCTTGGACGGGTCTGGCTCTCAGGCTTCTCGACTATGGATGGTGGCACTGAAATAGAGGAGATGGAGAAAAGTAATGAGCACATCGTCTATTGATTAGCATTTGTTATACCATAGTTCACTCATCATGCACCATATCACTTTGACTATATGCAACGTGGACCAATCCTCTAAATTCAGAAATATTTTCACATCTGAAAAGCTATGGCTGTGTTATGTCATATGGAATATGAGAAGCAGGTAGGTGATGTTGTCAGAGAGCCAGTGCTTTATAACTGAGAGTTCACTGCACCTTGTACTGTGATGTTGGCTGCAGCAAGAGTGTAGTTGCGGGTTCCAGGGGTGGTGGCCCTGCAGAGGTACACTCCACTGTGCTTGGAGTTGACATCAGCAATAACAAGGTTCCCATTGCCCAGCACTTTAGCATTGTACACATCAATGGGTTTACTGTCAGCGCGGCTCCAGGAGATGATGGGGCAGGGATTGCCTGTGGCCACACACTCCAGCACAACCGTTTGGTGAAGAGAAACTGAGACATTCTGAGGTCCTGCAATGATTTTGGGCCTCTGACGTGGTTTAGGGCCAGCACCTTAACAAGAAAAATAAAAAGATCAAAATTAATTTCCAATATAATATGATGGCTTAATGCTCTTTCCTATAATCCAGCTGATGTAGTCTCTGTACCTTGGCTGACTGTCAGTGTGGCCTCTTTACTCTTCAAACGACTACCGATGTTAGTTGCCACACATTGATACGGTCCAGCGTCTTCCAGTTGAACATTGTGGATCTGAAGAACTCCGTTAGGCAAAACTGTGATTCTGGGAACATACAACAATAACATTAGGGGAAAACCATTTTTAAGGCTGAAATTCAAGCACCTTCAAGGGACTGAAACATAAATGTCCAGACTCTCAGAACTTATATAATCATATATTGAAACGTTGTCTAATTTACCAGCTGTGAACATAAAATAAAATAACATATTTTGTTCATGATTATTTAATGATGCAGTGTAAGCATTTAACAGAGGACTTGGATAACGAGTGAACACAACAGAATAACTCTCTGTTTTAAATGAGTGATCATGTAGATGGATATCATGTTTAAAATCAAACATTTTACAAGTAGTATATTCATATTAAGTCATATACCTAACTTTAAAAAATATTTAGTGTTACAATTAAGTATTTTCCAAATATTCAAGTCTTTGTATGAACTCTTTGTAAGAGGTAAACAACAGTTTGAGAGCTTCTACAAGATAACAAGTTAACATTGCCAACAAGACGATTAGATGTTGTGGGGATCTTCTGATGGGGAAAGAAGGTGTGTTGATGGGTACCTGTCTGTTTTAAGAGGTAATGCGCTTTGGTTGAGCTCCCAGGTGATGGTGGCCACAGGGCTGGAGGTGACGGCACAGGTGAATCGGGCCACTGAACCCTCAGTCACGACCATAGGCACAGGATGCAATACAAACTCTGAGATACCTGAGGGAAAAATTAAATATCAATAAAAGCTGGAAGTTTCAGCAGCAGAGTATTAAAGACCTATTTATTGACCTACTCTGAAAATATTCTGAACTTGTAAATAGTGGGCTGCTGAATAAAATATTTACTAACACCGATTTGTTTTGCAGTTAATCGTGTTTGTCCTCAATAGAGCATATTCTTTCAATATTTGGTAAAACAAACCATACATTATGCATGCAACACCCTGACTGTGATGGATGTTAACTGATTGTATGAAAGCTATTGATCTTTTTGCGACACCATGATCTTGCTTGTGTGCAGATGAGCTATCAGGTCATATACTGACCAGCTGGTCCAATCAATGGATCAATTGAAGAATGACACTGAATGATGCATTGTTATACATAAAAACAAATCAATTCACTTTGCATAAGGAGGAGCTCCAGCAACCTCTAATGTAGTAAAAACATATCAAAAATACTGTTTAAATATAGAAGAAAAACTATTTTTTGCAAAGGTCAGGGATGAGACACTACGTATATAACTTGAATATTGAATCTTGCCGGATTCATGTCGCACATTTTACAGATATGCTTTATATGCATATTCAAAGGTTCTGCAAGACCCTGCAAAATAAAGTATTTGTTTTAAAATGACCAAAACAACTGGGATCAAGTTCATGCCTCACATTATGTTGATGTTTTTTCAAAAGATCTTTCTATAATCACCATAAGCAATAAGCAACCTAAAATCAGCATTTGTCTCCAGAAAGATATTACAAATTACCTTAATTCATTAGGGTGATAACTCTCTCCCTTCCCCCTCACTCACAGGAAGGAAGTCAATATCATGTTAAAGAAAATCAATACTTTGTTCCCCCACTGAAGCCCCACATTTAAACCCAGAGCTTAGGGACATCTAAATTAAAGAGCAATCCTTTAATTCAAGACCTTAACTCATCAATATTACACAAATAACAAGCAACCCTGCTGATGTCAAGTGAATACAGGGGTTGGCCTAAACCAGGGCCTAAAAAAACGATCCCTTTGAGTTTTGAATGATTTCTCTGAAATGGCAGGTTTTCCTTTAGGGATAGTACATGACAACCAAATCTCTATTTATTTATTTATCTTCCAATCGTCAGGATTAACATGAAGTCCAGAATCATCCACCTATTCTGTCTCCAGACAACATGGCTGACTGGTGAGCACCATGAAAAGCCACTCATCCCCTGGTTACAAGTCAAACATAATACGTTGTTTACTCTCCACTGGGAGATAACAGGCCGTCTTCACTCAGGCAGGGATCAGAGATTTAGATGGTGGGTGTGGCCTGCACAGACACAGTCACTAATATGGTCACCTCTGTTGTGAAGTACAAATCAATGTCTAGGTCAAACAGCACAAAGGTTTCTCTAAAGAGGTCAAAGTTCGCCTCTACTCCCTTTCCATTCAATTTTAGCCCAAACTGGGAGCCAGATCGAAGTTAGTCTACCATTAGTCTACAAAAGAGAACCTTGTGATTCCTATGTTATTTGTATCCTATATAAAATGATACAGTATTATTAAACTAGAATGACAAGAGACGTACCGTAACTTCTTTCACTAATTTAAAATGTTCATGGATATGTGATACCCTGTGAATCTAAGAGGTGCCAAAATAAGTGATGTAATCCTAGAAACAACAAGACAAACACCTCCTGAGTGTAAGCATGTTTTGAAAAGATCATCATTATTTACTGCAATATCAGGGCCGTTCACATGACACACTAGCCTTTCGTTAACAAAAGGGGCTCTGCTTGACAGGGCAACAGAGGGGCTGATCCAGTGAAAGGGATTGTGGGATGGGAGAAAGAACAGCAGGGTGGCCGAGCCCGGGCAGGCCTGTGACATCACAAAGCCTTTCCCTGCTGACCCCCGACCCCCAGGACTTCTGGACAGAAGGGGAGCCCAGAGGAGGCCCATCCAACCCCTCCCTGCCTACAGCTGACCAAAAAACCTTTAACCCTTTCACTGACAAAGGCTGGACACCCGGCCAAACTTGACATTTGAAGGTTTTTATATTTTATCACACAAATAACTGGATATTTAAATTTTCCTTTGATAGATTGACAAACATCATGATGTAATTGTCAGAGTAGAGTTAGGGTCTCAATAAGATTTGATTTCCTGTGTGTATTTTTATTATTATTATTATTATAAGTATTTTGCTGTGGGTTGTATTTAGGCCTTCAAATTTTTGCCCTGTTAAGTATCGGGATGTATTGGCCCAAAGTGTTTTTCCTCAGTGTCATGGTCAGTGTCAAAATCAGTATATTTCAGAAGGCCATGTTGGTTTCCATGACACCGCTCATGGGATATCCTTTCTCAGACCTCTGAAAAGTGTCCATGGTAGACCAGGCCCATTGAATAGACACAGCTGTCCTGTCCACTGATATGTGGACAAACAAATGCCCTAAAAACCTAACCTTTTTTTCTGGGGCGGTCAGGGTGACTCCAAACAAAGGCTAAAAGGCAAATGGCCTTTCAGAGATTCCTCTGTGTGGCAGACCATTCAACAATTCAACAGAGCCACAGTCCTTATTGACAATGCAATCCCACTAAACATAGAAAGAGAAAATCCTAACTTTTTGCAAATGTTTCTTACTTTCACAAGACTGCAGAAGTTTTAATTGTCCTAAAAACAGTGAGAAGACAGTTTACTCTGACTCAGGGTTGCCTGTTTATGGAGTTTTTATGAGCTTTTAGATTGACTCTCCATCTACCTTTAACTGTCTCTTAAAATGATCCTATAACTGGACTGACAGCTCTGAACTCAAGCATGACCAAGTCTCAACAACTTCCAATAACATGGAAAGCCAAACTTTAGAGGTTTTTCCTAAGTAAAGAAAAAGAAAGGAGTGGGGTGGGGTGGGGTACATCTGCTTCCCATCTCCAGGTTAATAACCCATGAACTTGCCAGCCTAATGCCTGCATGCTGACAACACAAAGTGGATATCACTGAAAAGTTAGCTCATCCTCATCTTGATCCTAACCATGGAAAATAGGAATCAAGTCCATGTGGTCCTCAGAGAATATCTTTCACTTTGAACTCCATACTTACTTGCGATAGTCAGACGTGATCTTTGGCTTAGGATAGCTCCATATTTGTTTTGGGAGAGGCACTGGTAGAATCCTTCATCTGAATCCTCCTTGGTATGTTTTATCTTTGGTATGTACAAGGAGCCGTTGGGCAGAAATTGTATGTGCTCACTTTCTGTCAGCTGAACTCCATTTCTTAGCCACTTGATAGTGACTGGAGGCAGCCCATGAGCCTGACAGTCCAACACTGCAGAGTCCTTTGGTAGTAAGGTTACATCACTGGGCTCTGTGATGAAGGATAACTCGCTGAAACAAAAAATACCTAGAGGAAAAAGAATGGGAACATAAGTCAAGACTTGGTATGTGTCTGTGCAATGAGAGACAACAACTGCACAACAATATCTGCTCCTTCCATAAAGACCATAATGTAATATAAAAGCAACTACGTTGATATATCCTCTTTTGTTTTAAGGGAGCACACAGAAGGCATTGATTTCTTAGTTTTACTGATACTTTAATGTTATTTATAGGTAGTAACAGCTTTATTAAGCTCATTAACATAAGTGGATGTAAGATTGGCTAGCTGGATAAAAAAACAGTGATGTATGGTATGGTGTTTTAATATTTGCTGCTATAAATGTAGGAATTAAGTTTGTAAGTATCTGGACCGGGTTAACAGTTTACTGACATTAACGACAGAATAGATTATATAGAAAGTATAAGTTTAGCATTTAACAACATGTCTTTTAATACGTTCAAAGTCAACGTGTTGCAGAATACAATGTGGTCTTTTAACAAAATAGTTACAGAAGGCATGTTTCACATAGGAGCAATAGATAACGTTAGCCTGAATTATGTAGGCAGTAAGCGTTCACGATATGCCATCAACAGTCCGTGCATGGGACCACATTATACCAGGTAAGCACTACAAACTAAACAATAACAAGACACTCACCTGATAAAGGAAGAAACAAAACAAAAAACAACCAATGCTGGTGGAGTTTCATCTTAAACTTCGCCATTTATCCAGATTTATGTGTCATTTTCCCCCAGCGCGACGTTCCGCTCTCCTGCGCGCTGCTGTCCGTATATCCCCGAAATCACTTCTGCCGGCACCGCCACACCGGCGGCTCTACAGGGGCCCCACACCCGCCTCCTCACGCATGCGCAGACCGAACAGGCCAGAAGCAAGTGTTTCCAAAGTGAGGTGTGGGGACCCCAGTGGCCTCCAGGAGGAACTGTCACAGAACAGGAACTGGATACATTTAATTCACAGATAATGAAATGTTTACAGAATGATACTTGTGTACTACACTCACCTGGAGTTGAAACAGCTCAAAGAGGATCATATGTTTTACGAAATAACCACTATCATGGTGTCTGTGTTGGCTAACAGTCTGTATCTATCTTCCAATTTAAATAATAATGATGTGTGCACGGATACAGTTGGTCACATTATTTACCCATGATATTGTCATGCTATATCTATGTGTTTCATTTCACTACTGCTTTTTTCATCCACTTTGTATTTAGGATAAAAATTGTATGTCTGTCCTGACAGAAGGATCCCTATTCTGTTGCTGTTCTGTTCCTGTGGTTCTCCTTTTATTACTGATTTTTAGTGGTGTTTTTCCTACTTCAGAAAAAGGGTGAGTGTTTTTAATTCTTTCAATCGTTTACAAACTATATAAAACCAAAATGCACAGTTACTGTATGTCAAGCTTGTTTCCAGTCCATATGATAGACACTACTTTACAAACTAAACATTGATCAGAAATAAACCTGAACTGATTTCAATGTAGCAACTTAGCATTGTTAGATCTTCTTTTTTGTGCATTAGATATTTAAGACATAAAATAAGATGAACATAGTAAATGATCAGTTACCAAGGGCCACTGGTAATAAGGTCACCCTGGATGGCATCTGCTTCTAACACAAAACCTGGTAATTATAAGAAAATATTGATGGCTGCAAGTCAGCTGCCTAATTAATTCAGTTATTGATCCAGCGACCGTGCCTTTTGACAATGACCCTGCCGTCTCCCAGCCTTCATTCAATAGCAATACAATGGGCTCCAGCTGTGAGATCAGCCATGCTGTATCAGCAAAACACCCATCCATTGGTACAGGTTAATGCAGTCGTCACATTTAGAATAGGAAGTGTGTTGTGCTTTCCCAAATATATTATATAACTCTTGTTTTCAACAACATCTATGAATTGTTGTTTACAGATTTTTAATGGATGACTGTCATAAACATGCATCCCCAAACTTCAATATCCAATCAAATGGGGGGAGCGGAGTGTAATTATATATTGATTAGAGCTAACTATTGATTTAATCATCCAAAGCCTTATAGTTTTAATTCAGGGCTCAAAACCTAGGGTCAGGTTAATATCATCCTTTAATGTGTTGATTTAATAGTTTAGATTTTCAAATTATGTCATTAAATATTCTATATCCAGGAGAGATTACTACATCTAATATTATACATTTAAATACCCCTTTCTTTATTGGGACAGCACTCATATTGTAGTTTATTAATTTTGTATGATTATTAACTAGTTAAAGTTATTGAAATGCATTCGTAGGCAAAGATGTAAAAAGCATATATTTAGTTTCTTTGGACACAAAAAATATGTCTTCCTCACTCTAATGATTTTAGAAGGGATGTTTAAAAATGTAGGTGGCTAACATAAGCAAAACACGAGTTATCTGTATTGCTGCTTCACTTTATCTATATCTTTGCGTTCTCTGTATTGATAGGTTGCATACAAACAGGAAACATGATCCCGTACTGCTAAATCTGTCGACTCACAGATGTTGTGTTGTGTACTTACCGCTGGGCTTCACATGGCTTAAGGTCAGGCTGTTTGGCCATGATCAATAGGGTTGAGGTCATTAACATGTTATGAATATCATGAGGCCCTGGGAAAGCTGAGCAGAGGACCAACGAACTGGACTCTGATTGGCTGAAGCGTGTCTCTAGGAGAGGCCACCCCCCACTGACCTCTGAGGTCACCTGAAGAGCAGATGACCTCTGACTTCATCTCGAGGGGGAGATGAAAAGGTTTGCATAGAATCGACTAATAAAATATTAAAAGTGTGATGTTTACCCAAAAACAAATCGACATCAGTATTAGTTTGACAAAAATCCATGCCATAATGTCACAGGCTGACGTCAGACCTATCAGAACTTTGTTTTTATCCTGCAGTGTTTGTATGAGGGACAGATACTGGACTTTCCTTAAATCTGGAATATTTCATAACCATTATAACATTACCGGCAATGACGCTGTAGAATTTAAATAATAGTTATGAATATTTGTTAAATACCACAACTACTAAGTTACTTCATGCTCTGAAGCATAGTTTTATTTACTGCAATAAAATACAAAGTCATTAGCACATGAACACAAAGAAGATTCTTTAAAAAAGTTTATTGGCTTTTAAAACCACTTTAAAAATCTCACCAGTGAGTACTTTCCATTGAAAAAAGAAACAACGCGTTTGCAATATTAACAAGCTACTGTACATTAAGCAGTACACCAGACAACACCACAGAGGAGGGTTTTTTTTTTTACTACCGGTAGAAATGGACAAGATAGTCAAACAGAGTTGGTTCTGGGTCAGTCAAAGGTAAAGAATCAGTCACTGCTTGATGGAGATCCTGTACTCATAAAGAGGTGCATTTCCTTCATTCAAATTCAATTATCAGTGCCTTATTCTTAAAGAAAGAATTAAAAGTTTCTTCACAAATGCATTTAGCAAAATAGGAATATGTAAAATCAACAGAAAACAGTCATCAACATAACATGTAGAACAACATTAACTTAGTAAACAGCACACAACAAAAGTAATGTAACTCATGAAACTAGCACTGCCAGTCTGGTTAACAGAACCTGCCCAAATCACAGAAGACAGTGGTTACCAAGAATACAAAGTACAACAGAAGTCATCACACATGCGTGCGTACAATCATTTATCAACATAATGAGCATGTAGGTTTTAAAAGGTTTTTAACATTTTTTTTCCCTCAATGCTTTTTATTCTCATGTATGAGAATGAGTAAGAAATGTGTATCTCACTGAGATTAATGCACATTTTGCTACAAGACAATTAGTCATTTTCCGACAGTTAATTTCCCTACTCATCGTCATAAAAAATATTTGTTTCTTTTTTGTGGGCACCCATCATTACATTTGTCCATAAAGATGTGGCAAAGCCGTGTGTCATACAAATTTAGTGCAATAATGTGAACCTCCAAAGTTTGTTGAAACATGAGTTATCAATTTTTTTTCCAGTGTCTGCTGAAAGGCTTTGAGCACAATGTCTGTCACAGAGATGTTTGCAACCAGCTAACAGTATCACAACTTTATTTCTCAATATACCATGCTATTAATCCTGCTCAAAGCACACATCACTTCTGCAATTGCAGAGACCTATTATCTTTGAATAGAAAGTAAAGTAAAAGAAAATCAGCAAGCGAGACCAGACAGCATTACTTTACGACACATTGAGCCAGAAATGTAACACACAACATACAGTATCTTGCCGACTATAGATCTGTTAAGCTTTTTTTTCTTTTGAATGGCACATACTTGGCTTGAATAATGGCCATAATATAGTGTCTTGATACATCAAATCTCTATGTATCTATTTTATTTACAGATGGAGCTTAAACATGACTTATACAACATTGACAATAGCCAAAAACTCAAGCAAGCATCCTACTGTATCACAGAGCCTACCTGGCTAGCAGTGATGGTTTCAACATGCTTTCAGGTCCATGGTTACCTATAAAACATAGGACAATGACCATTTCACAAATTTACATACTGTACATAAGATTTACGCAACTTAACCCTTTCCCTCAAATGCAATAAAACTCTTATATCTCCGAGGCGCCCCGTTTCTCACTGTTGGTGATGTTTCCTAGGAGTGTCGCTATGTGTCATAATCTCATATGTTATTCAAATGGATCATCTTTGGTATGGAAATAAGGCTGGATTCTCCACAAAACATAATTTCATTTCCTCTTGATCCCAAGATGACATCAAAACATAAATGTCAGCCTCTAGCTTTCTACGTAACTAAGCCTTCTCCATACCATTGATATTCGTATCCAAGCTGGGAGTATAGCATGCCAAAAAAAGTCTCATGACTGAAAGTGTGCCTGCCATGATTGATGGACAGCATATAAAATTCCTCTAAATCCATTAATAATAAGGGCACACACAGTGTAGTCGTTAGCCTATACAATACGCATCTATATTGTAACACTGCAAAACAAAAAAACAATAAGAAATAGTACAGCTGCCTTGATATGATGAAGCTCTGGATGGTTCAGAATATTCTTAACATTATAATATTTACAGTCTCTCTACAGATGGCATAAGGCCTTGGACTTTGGGAATAAGGCAGCCTGTTGTTGAGTCCTTTAGATGTATCGTCCACAAAGTGGCCTGAATTCCCATCTTCTCCCTAATGATTCATCTACTCCCTTTATAAGACATTAAACAGTACAAGAAGTATAGGCTTTAAGAAAATTTCACGCACGGACAATGCTCAGATGTGAATCAGCTTTCCACTGATTTGGTAGATGATAAAGTATAAAGATTATGTCATAAATTCAGCACCTGGCAGCATGAGACGCTACCCTTTTTTAATTCCGATATGGCAGGCAAATGTACTACAACTATTATGTGCATATACTTCAATCCCAATATTGTTTCCATTTGGTTGAACTTAAACTGCACACACTGAAAATAATATAAACAGCATAGGTTTTTTTGGTCTTTTGTGCCAAATTCCATACCCATCTTTTTCTTTCATTACGTGTCCGTTAAATACAAATATTGCATTATTGATTGGTTGTAACATGGAAGATTATGCTTCTCTTAATATCCATACCATACAAACCTGCTCTTTGTAAGTGCACGCTGCCACCAATTACTCGCACTTCTTACTTGAAATGCTTAGATTTCTAATTTCAGATGAGAGAGAGAAAAGTACTGAAACTCTGGATGACAAATGAAAAAGGAGAGAAGTAACCAAAGGTCAGTAGGAGAGATTTTCTGGTAAGCCTGGCACTTTGAACAGAACGGATGGCAAAGTCCAGACAAATCCCATCAAACTATAATTTGAACAGATAAAATACACACGCACCAAACAGACAACAGAAAACAGAAATAATACAGATTAAAAGATAACATTAGCCCAGCATCTCTACTGTAGTTGGCTGGTCTTTGCTTTCTAGCCAGTCAAAACCAGAGTTCACAGTATCACTGCATATCTGCTGAAAAAGCGGGTCGTTTTTCAGTTCTTCCAGTGTTGAGTCTTCATATTGTTCCTGCTGTTGATTGGGATCAAACAGCAGGTTGGTGTCCAACGTGTTAAGGTCAGTGATGCTACTGGACAGATCTGAGGTCAGTCTCATGTCGCTTGAGAAGTCAGACGCCACAGCGTTGAGCTCGGAAGCTACCTGACCCACCAACTGGGAACTGGGGTTGAGGCCATCGTCCCCCAACAAATCCTTGACAGTGTTGTTGAAATCCAGCTGTTGTTGCTCGTCTTCCGCCTCCTGCTGCTGTGTGCTCTGGAGGAGGAGCTGTGATTGTGTCTGCACGGGATTCTCCTGGAGTTGCTGCTGCTGCTGCTGGTCTTGCTCACCAGGACCCGCTTGTGCTTGGCTGTCCCCACTGGAGAAACTCACCTGTTCTCCACTGCCGGTGTTGAGGTAGCCATGCTGCTGCATCTCAAAGGCAGCAGGGCTGGAGCTAACAGGCAGCTGAGTCTGGTGTGACGTCCCTCCAGAGAAGCCAGGAGTGGTCTCCAGGATCTGTGTGAGGTTCATACGGGCCGTGTAGTTAGAGGGGAGGTTGTTTATACCCAGGCCGCGGACCGAATCATCCCCATCAGCTTCCATCTTGCTGAGGAGAACATTGGTGATTTTGGCGGTGTTACTCTGCCCCTGAACAGGCATCATCTCACTCTGCATCATGATGTTCAGGGGCACAGATCGGCTACGCTGGACCATGCTGTGAACAGAGCCGACCGTCTGGCTGTTGGACAGTATGTTGAGCACCTCGGAGGTGATGGGG
Organism: Eleginops maclovinus; assembly: GCF_036324505.1. NCBI lineage: Eukaryota > Metazoa > Chordata > Actinopteri > Perciformes > Eleginopidae > Eleginops > Eleginops maclovinus. The sequence continues at coordinate 10,214,405 of NC_086350.1, read as the reverse complement.
GAGTTAAAGGGTGACACCACAGTTTGGGTGGTGGTGGTTGTATTTGTGGTGCAGGTCTGAGGCCCCGTGTTGCCACTAGAGTTTCTCTGGCGCACTGCAGGACTGACACTGCGGCAACGGAAAGTACTGGATGCGGATGAGGTTGATGCTTTGTTGTCTAACGGTGCAGGCACAGCAAAACTCTCCTGTTTGGTGGGAGTAGTGACACCTGTTAGCTGCTGCTGCTGCTGCTGCTGCTGTACCGGGGAAATAGGAGTCAAACGGCCAAAGTGAGAAGCATCCTGTCTCGTCTGAGCCTGAAATGACTGACCGGGAATTGCAAAGGCATGCGGCTTACGAAACTGGTCATCTACGAGGTCTTGGTAGCTGGGCAGAATGCCAATGCTATGGTTGGGCAAAGGACCTGTGGAGTTGCTGTTGTAGCGGTTGTTGATCCACTCCAGTTTGGCTTTGTCAGGGTGGGTAGCCATCGGTCTCTGCATGGGCTTTACAGGGCTGCTGGAGACAATACTGGCGTCGTGGTAACCTGTGATGCTTGAGTTAATAGGAGTGAATGCAAAAGGGTTCCTGCACTCCACGGGGCTCGGTGGGACGCTGCTGCTGCAGTTAGACAGCGGTGTGCTGATGGGGGTGTGGCGACCCATGGCTCCATCCACCGGGGTGATGGGAGCCATGCGGGAGCAGGGGCTCTCTCGCGTCATACTGTGCCCAAGCGTCATTTCTGAGGTGGGGGTGGGTGTGGGAGTTGGAGTCGGTGTTGGAGTGGGAGTTTGGACAGGGGTGGTGCTGCTGTGAACCGAGTGGAAGAAAGTAGAGCCGGCCTGGTTAGCATTTAGCATGGAGCCTTGACTGCTGGCCGACTGGCTTTGTAAAGACACGTCAACGCAGCTGCTAAACAGACCCTTCAGCTTCATCTGCTCCTCCATTTGGACCAGTTCCTCCACGATGCTGTCCTGGGTCATGTCATCATCATTGAACGGGAAGTAGTCCATGTTGGGCTGAGAACCTGCAAAGTCGACCATCTCCTGCGTCAGTGAGAGCTGACTCGAGGCCTCGGAGGGCTGAGCTATAAGGGAAAGTTGGTCAGTGGGGGCTTGTTTGTGTTCAGCTGGCATCTGCGGCGCAAACGCCTGCTTCCGGAGCTCGTCAAGCTGTCCCTCCTCCCATATTGTGCTCTTTAGGTCGCTCATCACAGAGGCTTCGTGTGCTCCTGAGTTGGCTGCTATGGCGTGAGGGTCCCCAGTGATCTGCCGTAGCAAAGCCTGATCTGACGTGCTGGGGTTGGCGCTGAGAGAATGCTCTTCGCGTTTGAACACCAAGGCCTGGGGTTTGACAACAGTCTGGGAGCCCTCCGTGCGTGTGATGGGCGAGTCGGAGAGTGCGAGGATCTGTGTGGGCCCGATAGAGGTGTGTTTCACAGTCACTTTGCAGGGGGCACTCTCTGGTCTGGCAGGAGTTCCTGGTCTGGGGATCCTCTTCAATGAAGCACAGACTCCATGTCTGGGATTGTCAATTATACTGAGTGGCTGCTGGGAGATAAACACCCTCTTAACAGGAATCACATGGGACTCCCCGCCCGGGCCTGTGCGCTTCCTGGGGCTCTTAGCATCTAGGCAGGGGTCCTTTGTCGTGGGGGTAACAGCGGAAGAGCCAATGGAGTTGTGATTATCAACAGTCAGGTACAAAGTACTGTCATGGCAGTTACTGTTATTGCTGTCCTGAGTCCCAGCTGCAGCTACCGAGATGAAAGTGGATGTGTGGTCACTTTTTACCCTTACCCCTTTGTCTGGTCCTGGAGAACACTTTATCAGGAAGCTCGGCTCACTGGCAGCCCTGAACTTAGCCATTCTCTCCTCTTTGGCCCCAGAAGCGGTTTTCTCTGTGCCATGTGCGGGGTTATTGTCATTTCCAGCTTCAGACGTCACTTTGGTGTCAGTGGAGAGGATTGCGGTGGCGACTACGGCATTGGGTCTGAATGCAGGAGACTGAGAGGCAGTTGAGATTGCGTGGAAATGCTGGGAGTCGTCCAAAGCAGCGATTGTATTCACACCCGCCGAGGCAGGACGCACTGTTGTGCTGCTGCTGCTGCTGGGAGCCAGAGCGATGGCCGTCATCTTAACCACGTTCACGGAGCTGACGTGAGGTGTTGGCATCACAGTTTTTATGGGGCTGTTGGTGATTAGCAGGGTGGGGGGTGAGCGCAGGGTGATGGCACTGGTGGCAGAGGGCTTGGGCAGGATTTGTGCGTACCGTGTGCCGTGTCGTGCCAGCCGGTCTCCCACAGGACTGGCGGAGATGTTCTGGGGATGTTTTGGGGACTGTTTAAGAGACTGAGTGACAACTTGGAAGTTCACAGGCAACACTTTCCCCTCTGCTGTCCCGACAGGGCTGGGGGAGGTCATCAACTGCCTGCCCCTCTGTACCTGGGAGAAGAAAGATGAGAATACATAGTTAGGAACATTTGTCAATAACATGTCTGATCATAAATAGTGGGTAGAAATGTAAGCCACATACCGTGACTGGGCTGGGGACAGCTGCTACCACGATGCCGATGGTGGGCTGAGGGGACAGCAGTGCGGGGCTGCCACAGGGGATTGTGGGGCCTGGGGTGCTGGCTTCCGTCCTCTTCATCTGGGCCTCGCTAGGCAGAGGTGAGTGGAGCTTCTGCTCCTGCTGCTTCTTCTGGATCTTGCGCTGCAGTTGCTGCTTTGCATCAACAGAGGGAGAGGGCAGGGTCTTCACCTGGGGCTGGAAAGAGTTTGTCTCAGCTGTTGGCACAAACGCAGAGGATGGAGTTGGCGTCTTCATTCCTGTCAAGAGTAGAACAAAACAAAATAGTGTCATTCTGAGCAAAACACACATAAGAGTTTAAAAACAGTAGAGTTGCATTGCCAAATACCTTATAATCAACTCAAGTACTATGCAGCAAGTGTTTCAAAACTTGCAAAAAGGTTTCAAATTGAAAACTAGAACTCCTTTCATTATATCCTCCTATCCATGTTTATATTCTTTATTTATATTGATAAGCACTTGAAGTGTGACAGAATTTTCAGTTTGGATTTAAATTGTTAACAACAAATGCTGTACAGTGCACACAAACGATACAGTCCCAATACAAGCAGATCAGAGGACGTGTTACCTGTGGGAGTTCCAGTCATAACAGTGAGTGCAGCCATGGACTTAGTACCAATGTAGTGGCTATTGAGCAGGAAGCGGGCCAGGTCCTCCACGTGGTCAAACTGACGACTCAGGACCTTTTGGGCCCACTCACACACCAGTCCGCAGGCTGCAGACCTCATTTCATCCTCAGCGCTTGGGGACTGTCCCGACGGCTCCATAAGCTCACACTAGGAGAGCAGCAAGTGGATGAGCATCAGGCCATTTTAAAAGTCAAACTAGGTTTAACTGTAGTTGCAGTTTGCAGGGTTACTTACCCCATCACCAGATTTCTGGAGATCCAGGTTGGGTAAGGAGGGCATGTGAACAAAAGCTTTCTTCCTTAACCCGCTATAACAGTATGTGAAAAGGAGTTAAGGTGAAACGTCATAAAATGAAAAAGAAACATTTAATTTCATGAACGCGAAGTTAAAAGGGCCCAAGATTAATAACTTGATTGAATTCCTCAAATGTAATGGTGGTGGATAGTTTAAAGCTGTATTTTCTTTAACTTAAAACTTAAAAATAACCAAAACTTATCTTCCCTTTTGAATATTGCCACCCCTACATGCCCACATCAAACAAACAGCATCAATTAACATTCTCACAATTTGAAGAATATGAAGGCAGAATAAAGTGATGCACAGAAAAGAAGAAGACTTTGTATACAGGTTCATCTGAATTAAAGGATATTTGGATTTGCCCCTCATGCCCAGTCGGCGTGCCTTCATGTTAGGAAAGACATTCTTCATGATCTTTCCAAAGTCTGCTGCACTCAGTGGATTGTAGCCGAGATTGTCACAATAGCTCCTGCAAGAGATGAGAATCCTCCATGAGATTAAAAGTGAAATACATACTGATTTTAGTCCTTCTTCTGTTTCCCTAATCCCGCAGTGAGGCCACACACTCACTTGTATTCATCATACACCTCTTGCTTTGGGAGGGAAGTCTCCGGGTGCTCTTCTAGGTGATTCCGAATCCAGTTGAACGCATACATCTGTTGAGTACGGCTTGACGACATGGAACTCTGATCACTGAAATTGTTACAGAAAGAAAAATAGATCCAGTGAGGCAGTGTCCTCCATGTGTACGCATCATTTCTTGTTAATACAGAAACTTTAATACCATAATCCAGGAGTGGAGGACCCCCTCTCATTCTCAGTCCAAATGGGCAGAATTTGGGGGTTGGGGTGATGAATAGATATGGGGAAACAAATGAAACACAGACAGCTAGGTATAGCAAAAGTCTACAGAGATCACTGGATTGCTTCATCATGATAATCAATCATACAGCTGAAAAATGAATAATTTTGTACAAAAAAACCTCACCAATTACAGAAAACCCCCCAAAAATGTCAAAAATATTCCATTTTTCCCAGCCAGTAGATAGTGACAAGCAATGAGACAACAGTGCCAATAATGTAATGAGAGCCATAACAAAGCAGCCTTATGTGTGTGAGACAAAATTTAAAAAAGAGTAAAGTGAAAAACTAGCAAAGTAAAGCATGTGTGTTTCTGTGCCATACCTTTTATCATTGCCACTGCTGGGACCAGAAGGCAACTTCAGGTAGAGGTAGAGTTTTTCGATGTCTGTAAACTTCTCAACATCTTGCTGTAAAAAATAAAATGATCACAGAAGGAAAAACGCTTATTCATATAAAACTAAGTAAAAATTGTTTCCCAAACAGATTCTATAAATGAATGTTAACAAGAGTTATATGGATAGAGAATAAAGAAAGAAGGGGACATTGATCCAAAACATTTCATCGAATATTTTTAATTGAAACCTATTCACAGCTGCTGATGTTAGACATTAGTTTAAATTAATTGTAACGTTATAATTGTATTAAATATGCTCCTATTTATACTTCATACATCTGTGTTTTGATTTGAAGTGAACTAGACTAAGAAATGTTTAATGTTTGCTGATTGTTATGCGAGTACCTGCCCATGGACTGCAGATGGAAATGAGCTTTGAACTATTTTTGTTATAGTTTTAGTTTACTTGCATATCTGGCAACCCTTTTCTTGCACTATTTTATTTCTATTCTGCTGTTTCTTTCACTATTTTGGGGTTTTTTATTTCCTATATATATATTCATATTGCATTGTTGGAGGAGCCAGGGACATTTCATTGCCATATTGTGCACATGACAATAAAGCCTTGAATCTTGAATCTAGCGCCTATTTTTAAATGCTACAAAGGGTTAGAGAGTTAGACTCAACCTTCCTACTATTGATTACCCCCAATTGAAAATTGCTTTTCAATTAGTTTCTAAGAATGGACTCATCTTACCTCTTTCCTTTTCTATTTGCCTCTTTGTTGCTATGGGAACCAACACTTGAATGAATGAGGTGAGAGCCGTCAGCCAATGAGCAGTGAATGGAAACGCTAGTTACTACATCCCATTGCTACAAGCATAGAGTGAATTAGTGCTCCTCAACTGTTGGGTCTTTTAGCACTATGCCCTTAAATGTTTTCTTGGATTTTCTAAAATGACCTGGCGTCAGAAACGTATAAAAAGGGTAACCAAGGCTACCTCAGAGGTTTGGTTTACATAATCAGATGTTCATTTACAAAATCACATGACACAGTTTAGGGAGCCACACAACGGCTATAGGGTGCAAGCACTATGCGTTTCTTGCAGGTTCCATTACAATATACACGTGGTATATGTACATTTTCATTTGAATCGTTTCCCTTGGTGTGGTTTGAATTGATCCTAGGCTCGTTTGATCCACACTGTTCCCAATATCTGTTTTTTTTTTAACATTTGAAACGGACATTGAAGTTTTTTTCTTTATTTTTTAAATAGGCTACGAATGTCTGTCCTTGTTTTGTTTTTTACGTTATCAGCTGAGAAATTTTTCTGGACAGCTGTTATTTATGGTGCAGTTTGATTGCTTGGCTTGACTTTTTGTGCAGCAGGCACTTTTCTTTTAGACCATACAGCACAAGGATGTTTTTTGAAGGCTAAACATCAACAAATATGAAAGAAAATCATGTCTATGTTTTTCAATACATAATACTTGCTTTACAGTCAAGTATTTCCATTTGTCAGTTAATTTATTAATGTTGTGCATACTCACCAATATGCCGTCCACTTTTGATTGTACAGATTTGCTATAATAAAAAAAGAGAGCAAAAGACAGAAATGTGAATAAATATGACCTGGATTTAAATAACATTGATACATGTAAAGTTTTGAGTTTTGAAAAGTTTCCATCAAACTCTGTAGTTTTTGAATACATAATAAATACGCTAAATTGAATACACAACTCTAAAAAGTGCTGCATCACCATGCTGCAAAGAAATTGAAATAAAGACAACTATACATGGCATATCAAAACAGTGGAAACACCTATCAGAGTGTCATGCATATTTATCTAAAATATAAATCTCTAATTTGTATAATAATTCAGACCCTTAAAAGAATCAACTTGGGTAAAATCTATAGCTTCAACTCTTCTTTCTGGTAGTTTCTCAATGGGAGGTGTGAGAACTGCCATCTGCAGGTTTCTCCACAGATGTTTATTAGGCTTCAACTGGGCCATTCAAGGACATTTAGAAACGTTTCCCAAAGCCACTTTGGCCGTCTGTTTTGGGTTGCTGTCTGTAAACCTTCAACTTAGCACCCACACTGTATTTGTGTGCACTCTGGAAAAGGTTTACATCAAGGTCCTTTTTGTATTTATCTGCTTTCTTTCTGCTCTACTCTTTGTCAAGTTGCTTTAGCAAAGAAGCACTGCAACACCATAATGGTGCTAACATCACTCTGCTTTATTATAATAAGTGATATTAGCCGGTGATGCCCTGAGATTTTTTTTTACCTTGCCTCATTATATACACGTGTGTGCCTTTCCATTATGTCGTTTCAATTTATCACAGGAAAAAGGCAATTAAGTTCTAGGTTTCATCCACATCTACTACCACCAATGGATACACCAAAGGTTTATCATAGAGTGAGCACTACACTGAGACTTTTTACACTTGTAAATTGTTGTCCTTTTTCCTAATTTTGGCAGGTGTAGTGTCGCACCATTTTAATTTCTGCATCTTTGAAATGCAGTTAAATGGTTTTGGTCAGTAGTTTTTTTTGTCCACATTACACATTAGGACTTGCTATGGTAGTAAAAGCCCAGGTGCTCTATTAAGGAATTGTGGTAAGCTGTGACAGTGTGACCATGAGCCAGCATGCTCAATACCAGGACCCTGAAGCTAAACTAAACTCAGCCATTATTGTTTTCATTATTACGTTTTGACTTCTGTAAAAAAAAAAAGAGGAGCTTTTGTGATTTAAAGGTCATTATTAAGCATATTACATATATATACAATTAAAATATGGACTATATTAAATGTTTTGTGAACTGAACAGCAATACTGTGCACTATATCTGTTATGGGAGTTTAAAATAGGGGAAAAGCCATTTCAGACACATCCTTAGAGGTATCTCGTCCAAAGTCAAAGTAGGTGTAGCAAAAAAGCATTGCAAATACTCTGAATAAAACAACTCTAAAGGCATGTTTTCACTTTGTCGTAATGGGTTAATGTGTAAGTACATTAAAAAGGTAAGATTATAACAGCAATATAACTCGTTTTTAAAATGTCCTCGTCTTTCCTATAAATCACCAACATTAAAGGATCCAGTTAAGTACAATGCGTCTTAATTTGTTATAACATGTAATCATTTTTAAATGACATCTATAAAGTAGGCAAATGTGAATGAGGTTTGAATTCTTCCCAAAGCCACAGAACAAAACGTTATAACACCTGAGTAGATATAAATAATAAAATGACAAGTGATTTAAATCACAATTTACTGCATGATGATGGAAAATAAAACGGAAGAAAACGAGGTGTAAATCAATCCATAGCGGCTGTAAAACCTAAACATGTAAAAACTGCACTATTTATATTACCAGCACAGTGTGTTGTATTGTTATTAGCAGCAATAAAAGAGTGTGAGGCTGCCTCTGGTTTGACACCTGTCATCCTGAGCATCAGCACCACCTTGGTGTCATCCATCACATGGCCTCCTATGGCTCGATGCTAATGATTATTGCTACTACTGCTGCAAATACACCTGGGGTAACATTTTATTAATGCATAAAGAGTTTGCATAAGTGCATCTTCCCTCGCTGTTGTCGTATTTCCCGTTAAATTTCTCGGGTTAGCACGGGAGCACTGGTGTTTTTTGCAGCCGCTTTGTGCAGCACAGCCTCCCTGCCTCTCCACAGCTAGATACGCTAATTATGAGGCTACTGCTAGCGAAAAAAGGACAGTGTGGCTGCATGAGGATAAAATGCATCCTTACCAAATTGAATTCTTTATTTTGAACTGTAACGCGTTAGCCTCGGACCCCTGGAGTCCTGGCACCAGCGCTGGAAGAGAGCCTAATCCCGAGGCAGGCTTCAGACCAGGTTGTTGTTGATCATCAGCCATCGCGACGGAGGGGTTGGTGCGGGAGCTTTAACAAGTAGGCCTCATCCCCGGCTGTGCTGCACCGGACCCACCGCTGCTGGAGCGGCTCAGGCAGCTAGGACAGCCCGCTGAATCCACCGCACAGCATGGCTACAAAGACTGGGATCTCGCCCTCAAGAAACACAAAATTAAAACCAAAAAAAGCACCCGGGAATACAAAAGGCATTTCGCAGAGGTCTCTCTCCGCTGCCGCAAATAGCACGCCTGCAGCAGCCAGCAGCAGCTACAGACGAGCTGCGTCAAGTCACACACAGGCAGCACGGAGGAGACCGGAAGTACCTGGGGATATGGCCTTCGACATAAAAGCATAACATTTGCCATGATCATGTATCTGTTATCATGCTACTATGCTCCACAGCTCAACATCATACTCATATGGCACATTAAGAATATATATTTAAAGGGTTTTATTTGAATTAGTCCAAACTATGTTTTGAACCTAGAAATCACACACAGTTTGAGCTGATAATTAATTGAGTGATTGATTGTGTTGATTGACAGCAATTACTTTTGATGTAATGCAATCAATTTAGTCACAATTAACAGTTAAATCCTGGGTACATATTTTAAATAAAAACATTCTCTGTGGTTTGGATTGAACAATTAATTCAATGTTATGAGTCTGGAAATTTATACGGCAATGAATGATATTTTTGCACAGAAAGCTATCAATCAATTTATAGAAAAAATACATTTCAGATTTAACCCATAACAAAAATAAAAGAATTTCAACCAAAGAAAAATATTTGTTTGAAAAGCCTTTTGTTCAATGTTCATTGGGAGGCTATTGGAAGGCCTATCACCACTCCTATGAACTGGTATACAATTAGAATGTATTGTTGAATAGGTGCAGTCTTGTTTTTAAGAGTATTGTGCTGTCGTTTTAAAATCCTGAAATGTATGTTAGTTTTTCTTGCGTGTGTTTCTGTAACTTGACTCTGGTCTGTGCGCTGCAGATCCGCTATCAGCCTGCAGGGGCGCTGCTGCAGGAAGCTATTTGATCAGATAGTGACAATGACGGGTAAACAGCCTGGATGATATCACATCAACAAATAAACCGTAGACTGTATACATAAACCGGCTGTTTACTAGCACGGGTATAAATCAAAACATCTGCCAGTATGTTTCTATCGACTGATAGTGTGATCAGTCTTTTGGTGAGGAAATGCAAAAACACAATCTTCTAAGATTTGTCTTTGCTTATCACAGTATACTATTTAAATGTGAGACACAGCTGGCTAGTAAAAATAACCTGGGAGGATGAATTAGATTGGGACTATGAGTACCAGATATAAATAAAACGTTCAATGTTGTCCCCCTAATAAACCTGACGTATAATTACATACATTAACCGTATGTACAGTTAATTTGATTTTAACAACTGTGTTTAACGTATTTATAACCAGTAATGTTTTTGTATCGACTTCTTGGAAATATAAATGTGGAAACTGAGAGGAATCAAGCCACCAGTTCAAGAAAAACAAGACCTAAATAAATTCTTTCATCATGACTTGTTCTTTGCTGCCATCTGTTGATGGAAAAAGGTAATGTTGCTCCACTGCTCCACTGACACCCTGCACATAAAACATAATGCAAGACAGCAGAAGACACCCACGGGAAAGACATACATGTACAGTGACTAATAAGATACGAATAACAGGAAGTAAGGGTAATAATAACAATGTTGCCACAGGGTTTCTGTTTGTTTGCAGGATGTGAAGTTGCTTATTTGATGTCTCTTAGCACATTATGTGACTGCTTTTCTGTGTGTCCTGTGCAATGATTCAGCATTATCAACATACACAAACATTAAAGCTGTGGTGGAACAAACAGTACATTTACTCAAGTGCTGTACATTTTTTGCCACTTTTATGCTATTGAACGTTTTGCTTCACTGCATCTATTTGTCAATTTACGATACTTGTTCTTTGAAGAATCGGATTATTCCTACAAAACATAAACTAATCAATTGAAATCAGCTCCAAAGTGTCAAAATGAATGATGCTTAGACATGATGGATCATTGCAATGTTCTATCTAATTAAGTGATATACAGACATGTATAATGGGCCATTGTGCTTTATAAGCAATTTCACATTTTCTACTTCCAAGTATATTGTGATCCTAAAACATAATTCTTCATGGTGTATCAATTTGAATGCACTATGCTTTTAACAGATTATCTCACAATGTGGTAATGCTACCTTTACCCTTACTTGGCTGCTTAAATGTAACCCTAACCCTAACCCTAACCCTAACCCATAAGCGGGTTAAAGGAGAACAGGTTCAGTTGTAACCTTCAATCAGAAACTAGTTTAAGTGACGCCACTGAGTCACCTCAGGCTTATTTACATGAGCTGCTTATTTACCAAGAAGGAGCCAAAAAAACTCTTTTTAGTACAGGTTTATGTAACAATGTGACAAATGTTATTTATTTCAGTATTTATGTTTTATGTTTTCTTTAACGCAATCCACAAATATATTCAAAATGGATGAGAGGTAACACCCTGCGTCTTTATGTTGTCAATTACATGACCTTACACAATGTAATTATATAAATGTGACACAAAAAGTTGACAAAAATACTTCGAATCAAAACTTGACAATGCACTTAAATCTGAGCATTCCTAATTCCTAAAAATATTATATATTTTTGGGTGATAATTGTTCAATTTGGTGGTTTACAAAGACACTGGATTCATAAAATAAGATGAACATTATGTATAGTCCTTTAATTGGTATTCAAACGTCAGTACTGGGATGAAGATCATGGCGCTAGAAAAGCCTAAATAGTGAATATACTTATGACGACATGTTTATTTGTTATAAATGTTCTGCATATTTGTACTGAGCATCCATTCTATCCTATTGTTTGGCAAAAATTTGTATATAAATATGAGCTTGTGTGTATATAAAGATGAGTTTGTGTGTATGTTGTGTTTATAAAGGCTATTACCTTTACTAATACCAATATGCATACTCAACTGTATAAATCATATCGTTAAAGAAAGATGTTGTGCAGGAGAGCACAAAAAGAGCCACAAACAAGAGGACATATGAGGACGAAGTCATGTGAGGTGAGGCATAAGGTGGGCATGGATAGATAGAATCGGAGGATGAAACCCTCTTTATTAGTCACATACATGCACACAGCAGAGCACACACAGTGAAATTAGTCCTCTGCATTTAACCCATCCTAGTACTAGGAGCAGTGGGCAGCTATCGTGCAGCGCCCGGGGAGCAATGGGGAGGGGGGGATTGGAGGTGTCCGGTGCCTTGCTCAAGGGCACCACAGCAGGGCCTAGGAGGTGAACTGGGACCTCTCCAAGTAGCAGTCCACTTTCCATATTTCAAGTCTGTTGGGGACTTGAACCGGCGACCCTACGGTTCCCAGTCCAAGCCCCTGCTGGAGCAGCTATAAATAAAATATATTTTATGTATGATATGATATTCTACTCTTTGCAGAATGTAGTGTTTTGGTGTCCAGCATAGCACCCTCTGCTGTATGAAAAGCAAATAAAACCATAATTTGTTGAATTAAAGGCAAATACAAATGGCATTGCACTGCAACGTAATTGCTTGGTCGGCCCTGTTTGCACTTTGTTTATTGATCATTTTGAAACATAAAACAAAAAAATGAGAGGCAAATAAGCAATGAGCAATTTGAGTTTCAGGATTGTACTGCTAATTTAGTTGTGGTGTGACTGAGATTTCATGGGTGTTTTGGATACAGAAGGAAATTGTAAAACAAACATCTCTGAGTAAAATAAATTGTAATTGTAAACTTCAACATTTTTAAACAATTTTCTCACACACATCCTTCAGACCTTGTGATTTTCTGGCTTGTTATCAACAACAGAGGTGTGGAACAGTGACACTTCATCTAAATCTCAAGAAAATGTTTTTCCTTGTTAGTCATTGTTTTCTCACTCTATTTTTGACCTTCGGTTGCTGGCTATTCTGGACTGATTTATTTTACTGTCAATCTCCTGTCACTTCTCATTTGGGCTGGAAGGTCTCATCTCAGCAGTCTTTGCCCTTGCTCATTCCTCCAAATGTTAAGATTTACACAACTCTCTTCCAAAAGTTGTTGCCATTTTTGTGTCCATTTCATGACACTTTCTCAATTGAAAATGTCTCCTTAATAGAGGCTGTTTAGTTCTGAGACATGTGTTGGCTTATATTGCTTGATGATCCAAAGTTCTTACAAAGTATTACATTTTAGAAGAATTATCTCAAAACATGCATTACCATATTTTAACCTAACACAATCAGAATATTTTAAATGAAATTTCCTTAATATAAGAAAACATGTTAAAATGAATCAAGACAAAGCTGATAAGGGCCATCCATTCTCGGTCGATAATTTAATGTACATTTTAAGAGGATTTTGTTCTTGGAGACAAGCAAAGAAAGCTGATTGTGTGTACCTGTGTTTCTGCACATTACACAGTACATGCTGGCACACTTAAACACACTCTTCGCCCCTAATCACCACTTATTTTGTTGTTGTACAGTTTTGATTTCATTACCTGCTCCCTGCAATTGAAGCAGGTCATGCTCTAGACTGGCAGCAGTGACCTTAAGCAACCCGTCCTCTCCTCAAAGGGTACTGTGAATGTGGGACAGTTACCGTGGTGCAGAGGTCGGTGAGTCTAGCTCACACGTGCACCGTGCAGCAATGGCCACTCCAATCCTCTTACAACCCCCTCTTCTTCCTGCACTCAGGCCAGACTATAAGATCAGCTTGTCATGCTCAGGTCTTATCCCGAAGACACAGAAGATCCTCAGCACAGAGTCACGCAAACAGGTATCAAACACCACAGCCAACACGCTTTCCTCTGTACGCCAACAGCAGGCCTGTTCACTTTAAAGATGCATTCACTGTCTTGTCCTATAAAGGGAAAAATGAAAAGATAACTTCTGTATGATTTGCTTTAGTAGAAACACAATACTCTTACAGCAACGCTGTCGTTTATGTACATTTTGATCTGTCGGGTAAAATCAGAACTACTGTTGATGGTAAACTCCTTCTCATTCAAGTGCTCAAGTGTTCTTCCAAAAATAATGTTGTTTATATGAAATCTTTTTTATAGATTATATTAATTTTATGTCAATTAAGTTTATATTAATTAGAATCTATTTTGATGATAAATTCATTGTTTCAATAATGTTTTAAGCAAAAGAGGCATATTTTGTATGGTTCCAGCTTTTAAATTGTGGGAATGCGTTTTTAGAGGTACAGAAACATTTGAATACATCAACTTTCGTTATGGTCACGGAAAGCATACAGGCTAGCATAATGTTCCAGCAGTAATAATAACTATTACCTCTAAAATACAGATTGATGACCAAGTGATGATACCGTTAAGAATATGTTTAGCTATACCTTTGCCCACGTTTACTTTCTGTTTATCATGTTAGTTAAAGGATAAAATATGGGAGTCCCTGGCTTTGACGTCACTTACAAAACCTATCCCGGGCTGGGCTGTTATTGCAGATTTTATACGGCATTTTTTTCCTCCTCTTTCCTTTTCCTTGGCGTCCTGTGGAAGAGCGGATGGGAAATTCTGATGTCATCAACCTTGGCGCAGCGGGACAGAGGAGCATGCAGATCCTCAGGGTGCCACGATTGGTGCCCATGTGTTTGTGCCCCGTAGATGGTGAAATAGATGGTGTGGTGCTGCCCGCCTGTGCTGCACCTGCGTCCCAGCATGCTGATTGATCAGTTTGGTCATGTGGAATGTCACCATCTGCTCCCCAGTCCCACTCACCCCTTCTTGTGTGAATGCCAATCACTGGCAGGAAGATAGTTATTAGAGCCATGTCAAATCAGGCGCATGACGATGAGCAATATGCCAGTAACACTTGAAATGTGTGTTGCAGGCGTAGTATGCACAATCTTACAGAAAAGGACAACCGTGACTGCAAAGGGATATCGGTAGCTTTTTGTTTATTTATGTGGGACTTGTCAAAATAGATTTTCTCACCTTTACAAAATGCTATCACATTGTTGCCTCTAATACATTCTGCAAATAAAATTGAATTTGATAGCTGAGCCTTGCAGTTATTGCATGCATATGTTTTTGTTTGCATCAAAGTCGACATTTCATTTCTTATATTTCGAGCACGGCTTTACTTTCTCCTCCATCCTCTTCAGTGGCTTTTTTGGACACTTAATGGCCAACAACTTATCAGGGGGCCATCAGAAGTGACATTCTTCATTGTAGAGCGTCATAACCAATGACATTTCAACCATGGGAAAATGGAGATATGCAAATCTAAACTCATTAACATTTGCATTACCTGTTTGAATAATCACACTCCTGACAAGACTACAATTAACTAAGATTGATGAAAAGTTCAGGGTTAGGGGACTGTATATATTTGCTCTTGGATCATTTACCCAAGATGTGGGTGTGTGTGTGTGTGTGTGTGTGTGTGTGTGTGTGTGTGTGTGTGTGTGTGTGTGTGTGTGTGTGTGTGTGTGTGTGTGTGTGTGTGTGTGTGTATGTTAGATAGGAGAACTGATTTCTGTCAGAAGAAAAGGTCATTCAGTATCCACTGTTGTTCCAGGATTATGTGTCCTGAATTTTGTCATTTATTTCACATGCAATAGGGACATTTCACCTTCATAACCAATACCAATTTGAAAAAATATATATAATTATAGGACAGATGGTATAACTAGAAAATAAAAGGGAGTTCCACCAATGATTGTTATAATGAAGATGAAGAGACTGACCGCCTAACCCAGTTAACACTAGCGTGGTCGGGATTAGACTTTGAGGAAGCTCACTTTAAGACAGATTTAAACCAGTAAACACATTTTGGTTTTTCTGCTCTCAGATCAGGTTTTTTGCATTTTCTTCCAGCCAACATCGGACTACTCATTATGGTGATTAATGAAATTGCAACATTTAACAACGGGATGTACAGTATACAATCATTATCAGTTATATCAATTCTTCCTTATTTAATGCCTTTATTTAAAAAAGCCTAGTAAAAATATTGTTTGACTATTTTTTAACTACATTAGCTGTCCATTCAAACTCATACATCTGGGCAGCACAGCATGCATTATGGTAATGACTCAAATGGAAATAGATGTGGTGAGAAGATTCCACATCACACACAGTCCCGTGTGGCTTCAGTGTCAACACTGCAGGGTTAGTATGACATCGAGTTCAAGTAGCTACTGCCTCAGTGAAAATGATTTGATTGGATTCTTGTGAGGTCTTTCTAGGACACAATGCCTTGCCGGGACGGAGTGGCACACTTCAGCTCTGAGCTTTACGCCAAATGCAGAGTTGTTTTTCCCTCTCTGGTTAACTATATTTATGTAACATACAGAGAGATTACTGCACAACATATAGCAGCTCAGCGCCTAGCACTGTTGACATCGTTTATCCTATTAGTATTTAAACATTAGCAGCTCAGTTGACTTCCTAGAATCAGAAACAGATTTAATTAAGTAATAAATTCAGAGCAAATGTATAACTATTTTAAAATCTATTATGTAACTGATTTAACATTAAACAATAAAAATAAATGTTTACAAGAAATATATAAACAAAACAAAAAAAGTGAAATAGAAATATGAAAAGAATTGCAGGATTGAAAATTGAAAGAGATGCACAGTTTTAAAAGAGTTAAGATTCTGCAGAAATGTGCAAAAATATACAGGAAACGTTAAAGGTAGCCCCACAGTATCGGGTATGACGATTGGCTCACAAGATGACAGTGAGAGTTTTCTGAAGAAAGTACCCTAATATCTGAGCTGTTTGTTTGCACATGCAGTGCACTGTCAGTTTCAGGCAGTGGATTTACCTCACGCAGGAAGTGTTTTCAGTACCAGGTCATCCAGACAGGCTGCTGTATAAATAACTTTTATCCCAGCCGCTGGAGAAGCTCACAAAGCCACACATGCTTACAAACTCAAGATCGGGATCTATTTGTACAAGTAGGTCAGACAGGGGTGTGGAGGCTTCTGTTTACTGGAAACATCTACCTGGCTAACATGTGATCATCTGAATGCCGCCATTCTGAATTTGCATGGATAAGATTTTAGAACAACGTAGGATGTCATACAGGATGGCCATTGAACAACATAATGTATAAACTACGTTGTTAGTGGCCCCTCACCCCCCCTATTTTAATTCTCCGGTGTGGTCAAGGTGTTGGATAATGCGTGGGTGGGGAATCCCCTGATTAATACAGGTTACTTTCATGATGCCATATTGCGCAAACAGCCTCTTTAATTAAAAACAAACGTAAAACTTAACAGAACAACCTGACTTTGCTTATTCTAATACTTTCCTTTAATACAATACAAAAAGACTGCTTAGAATATTCTAGTCCAGGCTTGTAGTAGAGTAATAGCATCAACCCTGGGCCACCCCTCTCTGCCACCTGGAATGGTCCAGCCCTTATTTGCATAAATTGTCTGCGGGTAGCTGCATGGCCAGCAGGGGTAGGTTAGGGGAAGGAGTGCATGTGGACTACACACACATGAGTAAAGAAACGGACAGACGAGCTGCTAGTGGATTGTATTGAGTGTTGCACTGAATCTGACGGAGTTATGTACTGTGCTCATCCTGTCTCTGGCACAGGCAACAACTCAATGATGTATTGCTACAACATGAAACCGGTGAGTGCATTTCTTATGTATATATTTATGTTTTCCGGGTGATGCATGTCACTGTCAGTGTGTTTGGTGATGATGCTGTTGCACTTCTTACAATGCACAATGAAAAAATAATCCAAGTTGTATTTGTTGATAGTGTTTGAAGGGGTGTTATCTCTCTTACAGCTTCATTTCTTCATCAGTATGAAATGTATCCACGTGCAAGCTATTTAAAAGTTGAAACTCAACATTTTCTGATCATGTTTTAGTGAGGCATTGGCTATAGTTGTTTGGGGGATGCTTCCTACTTTGTACAGAACATTTGCTGGGATGTTAGGTTGTTTCATGAGGCTGGTTTGCATGTGTTTGTCTGTGTGATGGAGAGACAGAGGTGGATAGATTGTTAAGTTTTTAGGTAGGTCAAGTCTATAGTTTGTTCTGAGGGTGTCATTGTCCCTTTCCTGAAGAATTGTGTAAAAGTTACAGTATACTGCTTTTTGTAGTTCAAACTTAAATAGTTGACACCTACCGGAGTTATTGCAGGGGCTTTGTGTTACATTATAAGGTCAAATAAAATCTTTGTGAGATGCATATGAGTCACTTTTTGGTTTACCTGTTTAGTTGTTTCCCCATTATCAAATTTAAACCAAATGTACATACACATGTATTTTATTACAAATAATAAATAAAATCATGATGACCTACAAAATCACACAACTTATAACAACTTCACAACATCTAAATTAATGTTAGCATCCAGTAACACCTCACTCACTTGTGGTTTGTACAAACCCATGTTAAAATGCACCGGTTAGACCTCATGCTTCCTGTTCACTGAGCACCGTGTAGTCAAGCCTAGCAGCAGAAAACATCTTGACATGAAGCAGATTGCTGCTATTTCTATTTGATTTAACCCCGCTATGTTGGAGCAGTCCCTCCACCACTGCTGCCATTATCAAAGGCAGCTTTGATCTCTGTGAGACTAACCATATCCAGACATCGTGGATCACAGAGGCAGAAAATTGGTTGCATGTGGCTGGAGTTGGCCATGGTGGGGCACAGCATAGGCCCTGAATAGCAAGTTGATATTTCACTCATCCAGCAAAGTAAAGCTGTGTGCCTTCACAATGGGAAATAGTGTGGCTTTTTGTTGTTTGTGTACATATTTTTAGATAAAACATACTTTGGAAAAGCAATAAATACACTCTAATAGCAAAAAAGACTTGTGTTTAAACGATTAGTCATGCAAGTAAGAAGGTGTTACATTATTTTAATTCTCTCCAAGTTGTGTTTTTTATTGGCTGAAAAAAGGTCCCTTATCATTTGAGATGCAGTGATTGATGGTTCCTAAATCAATGCTATGCTAAAAGAGGATGCCATGGTGACGGCCCCCACGGCCACAGAGGGCGTGCTGGGGCGGGGGTGTGACCATTATTAACGGGTCGCCTGCTATGCTGATGGTAAGGAGGACAATTGGCTTTATCCTGCGCCATATGCTGCCCATGGCGGCTCAGACGGGCCCAGTGTCGGCAGGGGCTCCTCTGTTTGGCCAAGCCCACAATCACCATGGGACTCATGCCAGCCAGGGTCACGGCTACGTACGTGTGTGTGTGTGTGTGTGTGTGTGTGTGTGTGTGTGTGTGTGTGTGTGAGTGAGTGTGTGTGTGCTTAAGACCATGTGTCTTTGTGTGTGTTTGAGCCTGTGAGTGTGCTTGCATAGCATACTCAAGAGAGTCTTTAATAGCCTGCTTTACAGAACTTGTCGCCCGGGTAACTGACACCCCATTGATGCTGTGCAGGGAGGTTTATTTTCATTTCCTGGGGCACATCAAAGCAACCAGGGGAGGTGCAGGTGCAGCCCAGACCTCTTGGTCGGTTTGAGTGAGTGAGCATGTGTTGGTTCAGGCGCATATGTGCAATCTCCAGCCCTTAACAACAGTAAGAAAAAAACATTAACCAGAGGTATCTTTAGTTAAATTCTTAAATCTGTTTGCTATCCTCAATGTTTTGTTTCCTACATAAGGGGATCATTAGGGTTCTGTGTGTGTTTCTTTCAGAGGACATAGTATGTGCAGGCCTGTAATTATTTGAGATGGAATTGTATCCCAGTCTTCTCCAGCAAGTCGAACCTGATCATGATTAGGGCAGGGATTTCTCATGGTGAATGGTTCCTAAATCCGGATGAGGAGGTGCATGGATCTGCAGCTTATGGATTATCGCAATAGCTCTAAGTGTGCATCATCCTCTCTGCTTTGTTTTATAATACTGTTGCTTCAGCATGTACTCACAGTATTAGACCGTTTGTGACAGCAAGATTGGTTTGAGTGTTAGACAAGTAGAAAATCATTGTTTGTGTAAAATGACGTTACACGTCAGAGTCGACAATGCCTTAAACAAGCTTTTCTTCCTAGGTTTATGGGCAGTCTCCCAATAATGATGATGACATCAACCAGAACTCGTCTTTTCATCCGTCCTCCAAGGCCCACAGCAATGTGTTTGCAAGCACCTTCTTTGGTGAGCACAAACAATCCTGAATAATCTTGATTATTCCAGCGAGCAGCAATCACTGTGATTCGAATATTCTGCTTTGGGTCAGCATTCACTAAAGCCATTTTTTCTGTAGTATAGCTATACCAAATACATGATATGATGTATAAAGATATTGACCTTATCTCACTATCTTACCTCACTATATAAAAAGTCAAAGGATCAAAATAGTTATTAGAACGCATTACTTTCGTACAAAATTGTACTGTTATACATTTAATAGCTGTCTGCTAACCCGTCCTTTTCCACGCGTAAATAAGGTTGCCTTTAAGTAACATAAAAACGCAAAAGCACAAATAGCTAATGTGGTTTTTACGTTCTGGGCTTTAGTGAATATGATACTGAAGATAAGATAAGAAATAGTTGTTGTTAGAGATTACCCAAAAATATAAAACACAACAATATAAAAAGAACATAACGGAGTAATACATATATTTATGTATTTTCTGTATAATAAGTAATACCAACTGTAGTGCCCGATAGAATAACGAGGTAAGATACATTTAGTAAAACAGGTGAACTAAAATAGAAAAACAATATTGCTTTTTGAAAATGAAAATAGTTATATGTAATATGTTTTTTTATTTGTAGGGTAAGGGTTTTTCCCATGATTCTCAGAGCTCAGACATAGTTTGTAATAAAACATTGTTCAGCCATTGCCAGACTGATAGGGGCTTTATTGTTTCCGTGGAGGCCGCTGTAGAGCTTAATGCCTTGACTGGCTGTTTGAGATGCCGCTCCAGTGCAGGCTATAACATATTGTTATTCATTTTAGAGGGGACAAGCAATTCGCCCGACATCTGGAATGCTGTAAATGGTCTGAACCAGCAGGGCTATGAAGGTGCACTGGGAGCCGCACACCAAACACAGACGGGGAGCTACAGCAGCCTGCAGCCGGCGCAGCACAGTCACCTGGTGAGACTCACCTCCTGGACCTCGGTTATTTGACAGCACAGCATCCTGTGCTAATTATGATGTGTGCTTTGCTTATTGTTCAGAACTACTCTCCACACTCAGTGGTGGCTGCAGACATGAACAGGGGTCTCCCTCCAATGTCCACCTTTCACCGCAACAACACAGCAGCACGCACGCCGACAATCAACACCTCAGACAATTCAACAGGTGAGGAAATGGAGAATGAACCTGCACTTTACTTCAGCCCGGGTTTGTCTGCGCTTATTTTAATATTTTATATTTATTGTTTCTTTTTCAGTCTCAGGAAGCAAGGGACATGTGTCAGGAGGATCACAGACAGGCGATACCTTGGGCAAAGCTCTGGCCTCTGTAAGTATGCACCACCTCAATCCTATTAGAGCGGCTCATCTAAGCCGTGTTATGTTCAAACAGTCAGACCAGAGCATAAAACCAAGCCCCGAGAGCCACAGCGGCATAATACACAAAGAAAATAGGGGTTTGTCCCTGCCTGGAGCGGACTAGTGCATATTAACGAAAGGCCACTCTCGTACTGCTGGACTTTTTATTGGCTGCCAACTAGTAAAATGACCAGAATTGATGAGTTTAGTTCAGGTTACGAGCCTGCTCCGAAGGCTGTGGCAGCGGCTGTAAAACCGTACGCAGAAATGACAAGTTGTGCTTTTAAAATGATCCATGCCTTGCTCACACTCCCCCCCGCCCTCCTTCTCTCTCCCCCTGTCTGGTGCCAGATTTATTCCCCCGATCACACCAGCAGCAGCTTCCCCTCCAGCTCGTCCACACCAGCGAGGTCTCCGTCCCCGAATGCAACTGAACCTGCAGGTAAAACTGGAGGAACACAAGCTGCTGTAGCTTCTCCTCACAGTGAAATACTATTTATATTCTGCGTTTATCTCCCTTTTCATGGTCTTATTGGTTTGTTTTCTTCCTCTCAGGTACCAACATGTGGCCTCGGAGTTCAGCCCAAGCACCAGTTTCCCCACACTATGAGTCTTCACTTATATCATTGGTAAAGACTTAATTCATATCACATCCGAACATTTTTTATTATTACCGTGTTGTATAGATATGAACAAAATGAAAAAGGAGAATGTATTCAATATGCTGTTCCTAAGAATATATTTCATTTGAAGTGTACTCAAACAAATAAACAGTAAAAATACATACAAATTGAAAACAGGTAACATTTTTGCACACACCTGAAAGGACCATTATGAAGAAAATAACAATAAATGATATTATTATTATTATTATTATTATTAATAATAATTATTATTATTATTAATAATAATAATATATTATTATTATTATTATTATTAATAATAATAATAATAATTATTATTATTATTATAATAATAATAATAATAATAATAATAGCTTAGCACAACGACTGGACACTTGGCGAAACAGCTGGCCTAGCTATGTCTGAAGGTTATTTAAAAAATCGGTAGTTAAAAAAAGACCAGTTGTGGTTTTACAGGATTTATTAGCCAGACCTGGCAACCTCAAGGTCACGACGAGACAGGAGGTCAACGGGCCAAGAAATCGAGCCAAGAGCCAATAGAGTCAAGATATCTAACTGCTTGCTTTGTCTTTAGATTCAAACACACATATATGAGTGATGTCTATTTGTCAGCTATCTCTCCACCAGGATGTTAAAAACACTAGATCCTTAAATATTAAACTATTGCTTTAAGGTTTATATCATTACCTCTGCCATAGAGGTTATAGTTTTAGTTTTGTTCTTTTTTTCTGTCTGTATAAGCATGCTTTTTTTAAACTGGTGGAAGGCTGTAGCATGGGCCAGCGATGAACCCAATATATTTAGAAGCAGCACCAAATCATAAGGCAGATACAGACATTATTTCTCCCCTTTTGTTCACATTGCGAGAGATCATGAGACCTTGGCAGAGGTCTTTGCTTTACAAGTGCTGTTCTATTTCCAATTAACCTTTTATGTTACTTGACATAAAAAATGCAGTTTTTTTGAGAGAATGGATTTAAGAGCTCTTTATTGTTTAAAAAAAAAAGGTCAGATTGAATTTACCTTAGATGAAATTCAATTCTGTTCCCTGATTGGCAAACACCACATAAATAACATTTCCTCCCTTGGTGTGCGCAGTCTCAGGTGGAGGACCGGCTGGACAGACTGGACGATGTGATCCACGTCCTGAGGAACCACGCTGTGGGCCCCACGGCCGGCCTGCCCGCTGACATCCACGGCCTGCTAAACCAGAACCTGCAAGGCCTCCTGGGATCATCCAGCACCCTGCCGCTCACCTGCCACACTCCAGCCATGGTAAACAACCCTTTCCTTTAAATATTTATGGAAGGACAGGGCAGTGTGTATGGAAATTCCATGTTTTGTGTATGAGTTGGAATTTTCCACCCGCTGTGTCTGCGGGTTTTCCTCATGTACGGGTTGTTGTCTTGAAATAGGAAACTGAGCACAAAGGACAGTGGTATGTTGCATAGCCCTTGTATAGCGAGGGTACAGTATGTGCAGATTTTACTTCCACGGTGGGGTGGTGGGGAACGCCTTCATCGTGCAATTCCTATTCCAGCATGTTTCACTTTCAGCAGACCAGGGGATTTTAGCCCAGCTGGAGTGGAGTATATGCAGGGGAAAGGGCTTTTTAGTCTAATCCTTTGGGGGGAGGGGGCATTCAATTCTCTCACTTTTATTTTTTCAAATGATGTATCTGTTAGAAGTGATTCATTCCAGCACAGAATTAGTGTTATATGCAGGGAGTATATCGCAGTTTTAAGGGGAGGATTAAGATTGTCTGAGATTAAATTAATTCTGTAGAGCAAGAGATCTACCCGGTGTTACGTCGGAGGCAGATGTTGGTTTTGTGACTTATTTGTCATTGGTTGGATCTAAAAGTTGTATACTGTATGCGGCTGAAGCTATGAACACATAAATATAGCCCTTATCTCTCCCTTTCTTTATGACCCTTAAAGGTTGAAGCTGTCAATATGAACAACAACCATCAAGCCTTCCAGAGCCGCACACAAAATGGCCACCCGTACCCAGTCAAACAGAGGGCCACGCTACAACACATGCAAAGTGCAGGTAGAGGCTGCTGCACTCATCTATTTCACATCTGAACTTTGAACCCATGAGCTATAAAGACTGAGTAGATTTCACAATTTTAATATATACATTTTTCTCTTTTCTTTGTGATGTGCCACAGGAAGTAATCTGGAGCTGAAGATGGAGAGCAGGGAACGGGAAGAGACGATGCACACCAACCACAGTCACAGCTCTGACAGCCAGAGATCGGATGAGGAGAGCGAAAACAAAACACATGGAGATAACAGCCAATGTAACAGGTAAACAGGACCCCTTATCTGATCAGTAGGAAAAAGCAGCATTCATAGTCAGAAAAACTAGATTTGTGTTTAAAACTAGCTGCTGAGTTTGGCTTATTGTATCAAAATGACTGATTGCATGATTTAAAATCTGCACTGAAAAAAAATGATTGAGTTTAAAACAAATGGGTTTTGTGACGCCACAGTGTTACAGCAGATTTAAAGTCCCTCCCTTAAAGGCAAGTATTGGAGTCTTCTTACCGTTGAGTTTCACTCATTTAAAACACTGCAGGACCCCCTTCTGTGGAGGGCAGCTGTGTCCAGGCCAGCCTATTTAACTCTGCCTCATATTTCTTCTTCATGTTGCATTGAGTTGCTGCAAATTACGCGAGTAGAAAAGAGGATCTGCCAAGACTTTAAGTAAATGTAAAGACACAGAAAGGTGTATTAAGGTGGTAGGGTTATGAAAAAAAAGGTATTATTATTAATAATAATAATAATAATAATAATAATAAGCGGTGCTGAAATAAATCATTAGGCGTCAAGAAATTCAAATGTATTGAAAATATAAAACAGAAAGGCAAAAACTACTTGCTTCATTACAAAGTTTGGCATTTTTTCCTCGATACATTTATCAAACGTTAAGTTCTACAATTCAATTCATTTTCTTGGTTTTGTTTTACATGAGCCAGAGATTTAAAAGTAGACTGTACATCTTGGAAATGTCACAGATTAATTTGAGGGTATGTACTGGTGTCTCTAGTTTCAGCGGTCCCTTCAGGACAACCCTCTTCATGACATCAGCTCTGAAGCCTGAGCGGGTGTTTTCTTTTTATTTAGATCTATAATCTAGTTCAGGGAAATTGATATGTGGGCAAGCCTCCAGCAACATTTGTATTTATTGGACGTTTTGTTTTGTTGGGTTTTCGCATGCAAACTTGACAATGATTGTAAAGAAAACAACTATTAAAATGTGATTAAATTGCAGCTCATATTGACTGATAGGGATTCTCGATATAGTATGCAAGGCCTTTCACAGAACAAATGAGGACAAATCAAATAACCTCAGGAGACCCAATAACATGTCAGCCCAGTGACCAGCAGAGGGCAGACACATCCACAGTATAACTCCACACAGTCCACTGATGTGTGAATATCAGTGTCAAATCATGAAAGGCCTCCTTAAGATTCAGACAATAAGTTGGAGCTGAGTTCTTACCAGCATTTCTTTCTCTCTCATTGATGTTGCAGTATCCATGAGGATGAGGATCTGACCCCAGAGCAGAAGGTCGAACGTGAGCGCGACAGGAGGATGGCCAACAACGCCCGTGAACGCCTGCGTGTGCGGGACATCAACGAGGCCTTTAAGGAGCTGGGTCACATGTGTCAGCTGCACCTGAAAAGCGAGAAGCCCCAGACCAAGCTGCTGGTGCTGCACCAGGCTGTAGCTGTGATCCTCAGCCTGGAACAACAAGTCAGAGGTCAGTGCATCCTTAAAATGAGGCCTTGTGTAAGTAAAAGAAGTAGCGGAGAGAGTGAAAGCAACACCTAATATGAGGTTTGTGTAAGTGTAGGAGAATAATCAGTTGGTTACAGACTCTAAAGATGTAAACAGTTTATCCAGGGTAAATATCCTTCATCATATCTACTTTGGGGACAACATATTTCCCTCCTGTCACCTGCTCATGATGAAATGTCTCGAGCAGCTAATTGCTCCTATACTGTATGTCACCAGCTAGACGCTAACATTATCTCTACTGGGCAGGTAGTGCACAGAGGGTCAAAACAGCTGCCAGTTGCTGCAGTTGAACTACACCGATAAAAGCTGATAAGAGTGACCAAAGCATTGAGTTTGCAAAGCCTAAAATCAAAACAATAGCTGAAAGATGTTAAAACGCTCAGCATTAGCTGAGAACAATGGCAGTATGATAAAAATAGCCTGTGGGTTTGTCACTACAAGGAACATATTGTTAAGTAAACGTAGTTACATTTATTTTTAATATACAAATATTGATAAAAGCAGCTTTAAAGCCACTAGGACAGCAGTACACCTAACCATACTAAAACATAAAAAGTAATAATGACAGGAAAGAAACAACCAAAGCATAATACATACTCTATGCTTTTTCCACATAAAACGGAACTTGCATTACTCATTGGATGGCGATGAATAACTTCCTTGTTCTACCACATGTTTTAGCTTCTTGTTTTGGTCAAACGCTAACCCATTGTTTGTTGAATCCTGCAGAGAGGAACCTGAACCCGAAGGCAGCATGTCTGAGGAGGAGAGAGGAAGAGAAGGCGTCTGCAGTCATGGCGGATCAACAGTCCATGCATCTCGCTTTCCATCCCAGTATGACTGACTCATCAAACCCCATGGGCCACCTCTGAGCATCTGATGACTGAATTACATACAGCATAAAGTAAGTAACATTAACTTTAACAGTTAGTTATACATCTGTGATAATGACAATTCATCTTTTTCTAGCAGACTGAAAATATATGTCCATTCTTTTGTAAAATGTTTTTAATGCTACCATACCATGTTTACAATCTTGACATTTATAATATTTTCAGAAAAGGTATAATTTGGTTAATTATGTATGGGTTTGATGTCCAGATGCTGAGTGAACAGCACCCAGGAAGCAGCCAGCATATCTTCTAAATCCAGACCCGAGGTCGACCCATCAGTTTGAACAATCATATCTTTGCTTCCCAACCAGACTTCTAACTTTGTGCCTAAACTTAACTTGTAACAGACAAATGCATTGTAAACTGCCGATGTTTCGTACATATTTTGTATATTTATTGGTTATCTGTCTGTTTAAAATATATCTGAGAGGATGAAACCCAGTAGTGATGAGTGTCATCTGCAGTTTTTGACTTTTGGCAGAGCCAGATATGTTTCTGATTGATCTTTTCAGTGTATCACTATTAACCACGTACACACGTGATTTCCACTAAGCTCAGAGGACTGACATTCCCACTTTTGTGTGTTCAGACATCGGATTTCAATTGTCCTGTGGTGTATGTGTGTGTGAGAGTGTGTGAGCTGTTGTTCATTTGTATGGGCGTGTGAGCAGGAGTTTGACCATTCTGTGAATGAACAGATCTCCAAAATGTTCTTTAACAGGTCGGCATCATCTGTTATTTGTATATTTGTTACACATTTATGTAATAGCACTGTTAACAGGATCACACTTAACAAGGCACAGGTGGACGGTGGACTTCGTCTTCTCAGAGTAAATCTCGCCCTTCAGATTTAGTCAAACCTCTTCGCATGTTTTAGTTTCTACTAGAACATTACTTTTTTTCTAAGTTATGTAACTTATCTTTTATACAAATATTGTGCATTTCATAATGTCTCTTTACTTTTACATATGAAAACCTTTTTGTGCTGTTTTAATAGATATAGCCATATTTCATGCTCTGAGCAATACAATATAAAATAATAATTGATGTCTTCTTTGCATATCAAACTGCTAAACAAATAATAATCAAAAATATTCTGAAATGATTTCCATCATAACATGTACAGTTTAAGTAGCCAACAGGCATGTGTCAAATGATAATGTAGCAATAAATGTGTCTTTTCAAATAGTATGTCAGTGTGTTCTGTTATATAAAGTACTAAAACACATGCAGATGCACCTACGTATATAAAGTACTTACACTTTTATTATTATTAAGTGAAAATTCAAATACAACAAGATAAAACTAATTTGTAACTGAGACCACATGAGTGCCCATTACGTTTGTTAAAGGCGTCTTTATTGGCCTAGCACTAGGTTGTGCAGTGAGGCACTGTGAAGTTCTACACAGGAAAACAACGGCTCATTAGTTACAAATATTTATTGCATGGCGTAATATCTGCAGCCAATCTGAACTCTGTTGTTTACTACAGATGCCGGGAGGAAAGTGTTTGACTGCGCCAAACTAATATAAACTACACCTGTCGCCTGTTGTATGGTGTGATTGGCGGAGCAATATTTCCGTTGCTCAACCAATCGAGATTAAACAACATGTGTGTATGGACAAATTACGTGGTTTGAATGCCGTTTTGTGAGCGTTATTGTAAAGTTACATATAAATAAACAGCGTATCATGTTATACACTTTTACCTGTTCTCTCCTGTCTTTGATCAAAGGGTGCACGTTTAAAAAAAGTCCCCGGGCATTAAACACCTCTTTATGGTTCCGGGAGAGTTATATGAAGGAAGGAGGAGGGGGAGTTGAATACATTTTAAATGTATGTTTGATAGTTTATTTGTAATTTTATTTCCATGTATTATATATAAATACCTCTATTAATTGATGTTAAGTATGTTGATTTTATGTTTATTTATGTTTGACTTGTGTTTCATTATTTTATGAAGAACAGACTCACTATCACACCCCTGCTTTAAGTAGAACCTAAAGGAGCGGGCGATATAAAGCTGCTCTTTGAGCTAGTTTGCCCGGCTCAATTTGGGAAATACTAGGAGGTCTCACCGCAGACAGTGTGATGCCATGTACATTTATGTATATTAAACCATTTATGTATATTGCTGTCTTCTGCCTATGCCCCCTGACTTATGATCTGGACTACCCCCAGGTCAGTCTACTAGCGTACTACATCACAATTAAGTCATGCATCCCAATGTTAACTTCAGGAACAGAACTTGGATATTATCTACAAAACGTTCTTCTGTGAAATGTTACACAATAACCATAATCAAACTCCCCTTATTAATGGGCAGACCAGACCTTCGCCCATCTCTTACTTCATGTGTTGTCTGTTGTGGACTATTTATGGGCAATTCTAAAACAAAATCAGAAAAAAAGAATGTATTCAAGTTAATCTATGCTAATACAACATGCATCTGTGGGGGCCATCTGAATCGCCATCCCTTTAAGTGTTGTTCAATGGAAAATAGATAAAAGATAACTGTAAGATAAAGGCTACATGGTAGATCGGTGACATGGAGACATTAATGGGTGGACTAAATCATAATATCACATATGGTTTGAGTATCTGCCACAGAGCAGGCAGTGAACGCCTCTCTGAGCGGGACACAGGGATCGGGGTGGAGGCAGGACAGTCTTCTGGACGGAGAGAGAGGAGGAGGAGGAGGAGGACTCTATTTAACATCCAGAAACTCAGCGGGTAAGTTTTAGCTCAGATCGATTTCTACCGCATGTTCCCTTAATTTACCAGCACGCTATTGCTTCTACTACGACTTGCAGGGTGTGTCGGTGGGACTCTGGTGAGTACGGATCATAGTATACTCTTTCCTTTTCTTTATCTGTCAGTGTAAAACTCCAGTGGTTTTCTGATATAGCGTACTCTGTGATTAATAGATGTTATTTGATCTTATGTGCCCGTTTTCAAAGTTCCCGAAAACTTTAGAGTTGCTGTACTTAAGTAAAGTAGCGTAAAACCGGATAAACGCATATCCGCTGCACGTTTTCACAGCCTACATGAGATGCATTATAAAAGTGAACGAACACGTAGCCTATGACGAATTACTTAAAAAGAAAAATGCCAGAATCAATAAACACAACAAACACATGACTTGTCGTTTTAATATATTTGAAAAAGCCGCAGGAACAAGTTTTTGGACAAATATCCCCTTTCTATTAAATCACACTTTATTAACGCATTAAGCTGTAATTAACTATTATTATTGGTAATGAATCATGTTTCATGATACAGTTAAGCTATCGATACGTCATTCGGGTAGGTTTTACGAATCTGCTTGTTAATTTTTTCTTCAATTGACTATATGTTGAGAGGTAGCCGATGTTATTAACTTGTAATTAGTGCCAAATTGATTTTGGTTTGTTACACTGTCCATTTGAGAGGTCTTTATTATGAATTTAATAGCAAACTTCAAATACAAAACGGAGGCCATGCTTGAGAAAGATTTGCCACAACCTGGCAATCCAACAGTGGTTCTTGTTAATTGCTTTTAATTCATCTATAAAGCACTTTTAAAGCAATTATAGAACCACTTAGAAAATGGTACAATATTATTTTTAATGAACTAACTTTTTTTTATTGTTTTATAAATGAGCCATCCCCTCAGGATTGTGCTCCTATGGGTTTTGTCTTGTCTGAACAACACCTTCTGTGTTCTTGTGCTTCAGCCTCACAGTAACATATTTGTAGACAATCGTTTTCCTGAAGTGTCATACCATGAAGTGGGTGACGACACCTTGGGGATCCCGGCCAGTTGTAGTTGTCATGCAGTTGTACAATAGTACACTGTCATGAGCACACTGAAGGAGCTGTTTTCATTGCACAGCAATATCAGCCTCTTGTCTTTGTGTATTTATTCTGTCTTTATATCTGCTGAGTGCAGCTGTGTGAGGAGATCCCTGCTCCAATGTTGTGTAAACAACAAACTGATGCATCAGTCTCCAATTCCCATGCAGGGTCAGTCTGCTTCAGTTTCATATTTAACAAGCAGGTTTGTGTTTTCCACTGTTCAGAGTCGCAATGGAATCTCACAAGCAGAGCGGCTCGCCGGACATCAGGATACAGAGGGGTTACATGAAGCAGCAGAGTCCCAGAGGCAGCCAGGACGACTTGTTCGGGGTCAGGGTGCAGATCCAAGGGATTAAAGGTCAACCCTACGTGGTTATGAACAGTTCTGGCCAGGAAATCCACCGGGATGTCTCTGTCATCACTCACCAGGCGGGGTACAATCCTGGCATGGTGAGG
This sequence comes from Eleginops maclovinus, assembly GCF_036324505.1. Lineage (NCBI taxonomy): Eukaryota > Metazoa > Chordata > Actinopteri > Perciformes > Eleginopidae > Eleginops > Eleginops maclovinus. Next base: position 10,183,642 of record NC_086350.1, on the reverse strand, counting down.
AGGTCTTGGGATGAAAGACGCTCTCCCTCTGAGTCACAGAGGTCTGCATCCTCCTCTGAGTTTCATTATCAGAAACATCCAGAGATACTGAGACCTTATGACCCAGAGAGTAATAACCTGGACATAGTTCTACCTTCAGCAGCATCAGTCGCTCGACCTTCACAGCTGAACACCAGCCCTCTTCCTGAGACTGTGAAGAAACCCAGGATCCCTCTGCCTGCTGAGGGCCCAGTGGGAGACCAGAGTGATGTGACCCCTCTCTCAGGTAGACAAGTTCCCGCAAGGTCGCCCAACTCAGTGGAGTCAGATTCTTTCTTGTCTGTTGGGAAGCTAATAAGCCAGTTCAACAGCAGCCAGCGGAGAGGAAGAGGAGGCCCGAGGAACCGGTTGGACCCGGAGCAGTGTCGAAGGTCACGCAGCGTGGACAGTGGTCGAACCTCGGAGTCCTCTTCATCCTCCTCTTCCTCCAGCAGAGCCTCGTCTCTGAAGGCAGTCAGGGGCGAGACCCAGGTGGGATTTATCCTCCGGGATCAGCCAGGGCTCGACTCCTCGGCGGAGAATCTTCTCTGGCGAGGGAGGAGAACAAAAACAACACATCGCTTAAAGGAAATAATGGAAAGGAGACAATTTCCACACATGCTGCGAAATTACTTCACAGAGCAGAGAAACCATCGAGATCCAGATCATGTAGTGACCAGACTGAGGAATTTGATGAGAGAGATGCACAGGTAAAGAGATTAGCACCAAGTCAAAGTTGACATTTGCAAAGGTGTATTGATTTGCTGTTTATTCCCTAAGCAGGTCACTCCTGATCTTCTGAAAGGACAGCAAGAACTCTCAGTAGACGCAACTGAAGACACAGCCAAACAAATACTCTTCACCTACCTCAAGGACGGGTAAGTGCTGCTTAATTATTAAGACATTTTATAATACATTTTATTTATACATTATAACGTTTCCAGGGTACTCAAAGACACTAACATGTCAAAATTCATAAAATCTAAATTAAAACAACACACTTTAAATACATAAAACACAACAATAATAACAGATTAAAAGCAGTTCAAATTATTTGAAGGATATTTAAATTAATAATTCGCATTTTGGGAAGTATTGTAATTTGCATTTCTTGCCAACGGTTCAATGAGAAAATTGATACCACTCATAATGTCTGTACCTTCAATGTAAAGCTACAGCTAGCAGCAGCTAGTTTAGCTTGCATAAGAGCAATGTAACTTTATTCTTTAAAGTACAGGTTATATACTGGGCTTTTTCTTGGCCTGGAGCAGTAACTATCCAGATGTTATATGTGCTGGTTGACAGTTTTTTTTTCCTCCCAGTGTCAATCCTTGATGCTAAGCTAAGTTAAGCTAAGATAAGCTAAACGGCTGAAGCTTCATATTTATAATACAGATACAAGAGTTACATCAATCTCCTTATCTAATATTTTCAAATTATATCTTTAAAACCTCAACAAATAAGTTGGCATTTTCACTTTTTACTATATTTGAGGGCCGCAATTAGTTTTTGTTAACACTCTCTTGTGATCAGATAAGAAGGTGCTGCTACAGCTGTGTGTGCTCATGCATCAGACAGGAATGCAGAGCATGTTTCTTTTTCCCCTGATAAAATAACTTCTTCACATAGCACGTTTTTACGATCCATCATTGGCTTTTTAAAGTATGTGCAGAAGTATTGTTTAGAATAAAGCTGGGTAGGCACAGCATCTCACAATTCCCTTTCACACTAATGAAAGATCATGTTCATGTTTTTGTTTGGCTGACTAAATATTATTTTTACCATTACACCCTGTCAGTACAGTCAGAGTATTTATAAATATGTTTTTTGCTCCTCAGGACGACTGATGATGACTCCACCACTGAGAAGAAAGTTACCCTGCTGCTTGAAAAGGTCAACAAGGTCAAGTGGAAAACTGCTGAAAATGCGGAGGAGGAAGAGAAAATGTGTCTTGTGATGAAATATTTTCCAGTGTTAATAATGTTTTAATGTCTTTGAGTGAAACGTACAACCATGTTGGACTTCTCCTTTTTCTCCTGTGTAGGATTATGCAGCCGAGGTGAAGTTTTTGCAAGACAAACAGGCAGCGCTGCAGAAAGAAGTGTCTCAATTAAAACTACAACTGGAAACAGAGATTAAGGTGTAGTGCAGTCCCATCCTGCTGATTCACCTCTGAAACACTCATTTCCTATTCCTGTGACTAATGAAGTTGTTGTGCTGTGCAGAATGAAAAGACTCTGGCCAAAGCTTGTGAAAAGGCCAGGACAGAGAAAAAGAAACTTGAGGAAGATTTGGCCAAATGTCAGGAGGAGCTGTGCAGACTCAGCAACCGACTGGCTCAGATGGAGGCCGAACTTCAGTCCACCAAACAGGAGTAAGAACCTCCAAGTCAACAACATTGAAAAGGAAAAATCTGCTATGTATAAAACGCAAAGCTGATGCTCAACTTGTATTGTAAACTAATATAGTTTCAAGCAACTGCATTTCATCCAACTAAGAGTGAAACAGGAGGAAACGGCTGCTGTTGACTAGCTTTTTTTGGCTTCTAGAAATCACTGTTCCCAGCCATGAAATAGTCCTGGACTTATAAATATGTGGTGCTCTAGATGTTCTGGTAGGGGTTTTTGTTTTTTGTTTGGTAGAGCCAATCTCCCATAATTTCTCAAACTATCCCTGATATTTCTAGTGTGTGTCAAATAGACGTTCATGTTTTTCTCGGATAGCAAATGAAAACGTTTTTAAAATCAGAACTAAGTTGAAAACCTCCATGCTATCTTTCATTTGGTTTAAATAAACTTCTGCTAATACTTTAAGGCAGGGGTTACGAAAGTCTGAGACAGTGGGCCTCCGCTTGTACAAATCATTGAAAAAGGCATCCCCACCCCTTAGCTTGCTTTGTTTTTTTCAACTCCTCGATGCCTATTGGATCGTGATGTTATTGGATCCCAAACATCCCAACCATTGAGCCGAGATAGCTTAATATTGCTGTTTGAAATAAATTCATACTTCACCAATAAATGCTTCACACTTTGCAAACCTCTGCTTTGAGGTCATTCAAGTGAACTGTGTTGTATGATCTGATGAAAGTCATTTGACCGAAAGGGGGGTCAAATACCATTAGGATTAAGTGTGCAGATATCCTCTTTTGTTATCTAGTTCTATCTAGCACCTTTCTAAAACTTTAAAGCATGATACACAGTCTTCCTTTCTTGAACTTAAATATATCTGTCTTTCCTGCATATTTGTGGCTGTTAGGCTGACTCGCATGAAGGCAGAAAGAGAAAGATCTAAGACGGAGATGAAAGATCTTCAGCAACAGCTCTCTGAGATGCACGATGAGCTGGATCAAGCCAAAAAGGCTGAAGTGATAAACACACAGAAAGAAGTCCTCCTAGAGGTAAGTGAAACCACATGAACAAGATACACTTCTCAAATCAAAAGCAGCTGTAAAGCTCCCTCCCTGGACTCCAGTTAGTGACGTTTTATTTTGATGGATGTCTGTCAGGAAATGGCGCATTTGCGTCTGGACTTTCAGGAGATTCTACAGGTGAAGGAGGAGCAGGAGGAGGTGCTGCACCACAGGGAGAGGGAGCTAAGTGCCCTGAAGGGGGCGCTCAAAGAGGAGGTGGAGACTCATGATGCTTACATGGCCGCTCTGAAGGAGGAATATGAAAAGGAGCTTCAAAGGCTGTTCAGGGATTTAGAGCTGGCTCAAGAGGTAACATGCTTCTCCAATCTTTGTCTCAATTTCCAAACACTACAACATGCTTTCATCATTTGTTATTCTGTCCGCTTTCACAGAACAGTACTGTGCTGGATCAAAAGAAGGCGGAAGTAGAGGAGGAGAGAGGAGCAGCTAAGGTGCAGTTGAAGGAGATGAGCCAGGACAGAGATCAGCTGAGAGGGAAGGTGCAGGAGCTGAACAACAAGCTGGATCAGCTGAGTCAGGCTATCCAGGAGTCCAAAAACACAGAGAGGCTGCTGGAGCAGAGAGTGAAGCAGCTTGAGGTGGGGCACTTTATGGAGACACAAGCAAAATATCAGATGTGTTACTGATGTGATCTAATCATGCATTTTCTATATACAGTACATCCCTATGTTTTGTGGTCCGCAGAGGGAAAAGCAGCAGGTGGAGGAAGTGCTGAGAGATGTGAGGAGGAACGAGGAGGACATGTGTCAGTCCAGCCAGTCGCTGCTCACTCGCTTGGAGGACGTGCAGGTAAAGCATGGTGGAATTGTGACGGCCTACTTTTTTTGTTGTAATTATGAAAAATACTCCTAACTGTTTTGTATTGCAAAGTAGGTATTGCAAAGAAGTTGTGCTCTTTTATGCGTGTGGGAAAGTTGTATTCGTCTGTTCTGTGTGTAACAATGGTTATCCTTTCCTCTTTCCAGTCTACCTTAATGATCTGCATGTTTGCCGCATGCCATTCTTGTCACATGTTTCCTGCCTCTCCACACCATGAACTGCCGGTTTAGCCATGCTTGGAAACTGATCTGTTTTCCTTTGGGTTTTTTTCCTCAGGGTAAGTTGACCAAACTTAATCATGACCATAGGGACCTGAAGGAGAAGCTCAAGGAGGAGAGGAGACAAATAGAGGAGCTGTGGAAGACCAAAACTGAGCTGGAAGATGAGAGGACGCTGCAGGATAGGAATATGGAGCAACTGCAGAGGAAGGTGAGAGGTAGACCAGGAATGTTCATTGGGCCCCATAGTATTACTATATTTATTTTGGAGCCAAAACACCTGAAACTCTGTTGTCTTTACCCTGAAGCCACATGAGATCAGCAGAAAAATCTGGTATTTCGCGTGTTTGGGTTAGATGCATTAAGCCTTATGGCCATAAAACCTAAACACGTCCACTTATCTCACAGTTTAAGCTCTTTGTTTATCTCAGATGAACATCATTATGGAGGAGTGCGAGGCGTCTACAGATGTTCTTCAGGGCCAGGTCGATGAGGCCAGAGAGAAGAATCAGAGGGAGTTGGACGATCTGCGGAGACAGCTGCAGGAAAAGGGAGCAGAGCTGGAGAAGTCCCGACAAGCAGCCAAAAAACTTCAGGAAGAGGTGTGGTACTCATAGTCTCTCTGATTCATCAACATGCGAGTTCAAGTGTGAAGGAGTTATGTCCATTTGTTCAACTATTTTTGTTCTTATCATGTGATAATGGATCATATTTTTCTTCAATGGTTGGTGAAATACAAATGCAGATGTGTTACCAGATTTATATACATCTTCATTTCCGTTCTCGTGACTGTTTGACCCCATAGCATAGTTTCACCTTATCTTACATTGTGGGTTGTTCTGCTATGTGCTCAGCTGCTTCCTCTGGAGGAGGATCTGCGGCGGTGTCGCAGGGAGCAGCAGGAGGCCCAGCTGAGGGGCCGGCAGTTGGAGCAGAGGGTGGAGGAGCTGGAGGAGAGGAACGCTGCCACGCTGGGAGAGCGGGAGCGCCAGGTCAAACTCATGGAGGTAACGTCTCATTAACCTATATTGGTGAAATTGAAGTAGTACTCCAGCATTTAGTAATGTATGTAATATCCTGACTTTCAAAACCCATTAACGCAGATGCCATTAGAAGACAAACATGCTTCCAAATAATAAATATACTTATTCTAAATGAATACCAAGGATGTGGTGCAGTCAGGTTTCGGAAAAAAGGCAATATGCAATAGAATATCCCTGCGATCATCCTCTAGTCACACTCATAACACAAGTAGAGTCATACAGTGTTTAGATGAAAACAGCAATTTTCCCTGACATAATAATACACGTATTGTTATGTTTACTAAAAATGTTCTAAACTACAGTAGTGATCATCTGGAGTTTTCAGTTGAAACAGTTAGACAGTTTATCAGTTTATCACATGTTTGAAGTGTTTATCTTATTCTATCTCTTTATTAGGATCCCCATTAGCACTTGCTTGAGCATTGGCTGCTCTTGCCGGGGTCACATAAAACAGAACCAAAGAAAAACAATATTCAATATGAGGGAAAACAATCATTATTATTACAATTTTAACCATCATTAAGCCAAACTGAAATAATTGTACATAGCAACAGTCACAGTCCAATTATACTTTATGATACGGAGATGATTTTTGGAGAACTTTTGAAGTATTCAGGTGACCGTATTTGCCCTCACTTGTTCCTGTGAACCATAAAGGTTCTGCCATAGCAACAACATCTCACAGTTCAGCACTGTTTGTTTTGCTGATGACAAAACATCCCACAGTGACAGCAATGTGATCACTGTTGACCGAGGAAGCTCCTGTTTACTGTACAAAGTTATCAAACCTGTCTGGGTGTTCTCAGGAATCTTCTTTCCCTCTGCCCCCCTCTTACAGTGTCAAATACTCACGTCCAATCAGCAGTGAACTGTGTTTATTTCCACCGATTTCCTCATTTATTATACGTCTTTTCACCTTTTGTTCCTTTTCTATTTAATGAGTTCGTTTGTCCATACATGTACTCAGCTTAAAACACAACAATAATTTCTTTACAGGAAGTATAAGGAAAACATAATAGATCAATTCCATTTCATATTCCTTACATCAGAAAGCAAGTTATTTTGTGAATGAAAAATATATGTATTATAATATATATTCTTTTCATTACAGTCTTTTTTCTAGCTATAGAGTCAGGGGATAGACTTTCTGTTGTTACAGGATAAGCCAAAATATAATAAGTTGATGATGGTTTGACAAAATGTTTTTGTTTCCTTCCCCTCAGGGACGAATCAGCCAGTTAGAAGAAGATCTCAATGATGAGCGCTGCAGTGCTGACCGCCTGATGGAACGACTCGACAAAACCAAAGAGCAGGCAGGTTCACCCCATTACTGTCATCACCTTTCTGATACACAAACGTATAATATGTTCGCTAACATTCATTAAAAAAAACAACTGTGAAAGACAACATTATCGCCCCGTCTTCAGTTTGAGAACCCAGCCCTGCAACTGCTTTAAACACGAACAAATTAAGGACTAAGATCTCCACTCCTTAAGCTGTTTCTTGACAATCACTTTTTCACGTTAGTGAAACGGGGACTGAAATGCACTAACTTCATATATGTTATTTTGTCACTCATGTCTCCATAAGAGCCTCACACCCTCAGTGCGCCTGTAAAGTAGGCCACCATTCATGGGAGCAGTGCAGTGCAGACTAATTGACACAAAACAAAGTGCAAAGATAAAAAAACAGCTTACTATTGTGAGCAGCCTTTCAAACTCCCTGCGCTGGGCCTCTGGATGTTATTAGAGAGAAGGGAGCCTTACATCTGATGTGGCTGCTCAGACTAGACAGCATTTCCTCTCATTCTAGGAATTAAGACAAAAAACATTTTTCATTTAGCCTGAGAGGGAACTTTTGTTTAACATGCTACTGCCGTGTTTTCAGTCAATATTGAAGGCAGTTCATATAAAATGTAAGCCTATACTTAACTCTAGGCAAGATATTGGCATAAATAAAGTATTAGTGGTTTTATGACTGCATGTTTTACCCTTCCTTCTTACTTATTATTTATCTATTATGACTGAATGCCAGTGGTGGAAGATCCATAAGATCCTTTAATAATTAAATACAATAAAGCAATTTATAAATACTTCCTTCAAGGTAAGGGCAAATGTTTTTAGAATCAGAACGTGGAAGTACAGCTATCTCAACATTACAGCAGAATGGCAAATCACATGTGTTTCTCTCGCTGTGACAGATGGATCAGATGAGGGCCGAGCTGATGCAGGAGAGGGCCGTCAGACAGGACCTGGAGTGTGACAAGCTGAGCCTGGAGAGACAGGTACTGACCTTTGACCTTACACAACACCTCGACAACAAACCACTGTTAAATTTACTTTACAACAAAAACCTCAGTCCACTTACTGACAATAGAGACAGCCCTCGATCAGACATCAGATCCTATCATCTGTTAACACATAATCCACACTAAGGCTGCTTTATTAAGTCACATCTCAATGTGTGTCTCAGAATCTGGCATCAGATCTGCGGAACATTCACCAGCACAGATAAACCAGCGTCATCACTCTCTGCTGACGTCCACATGTCAGTGTATACTTACTTAAAGGACAGGTTTTCCCGTTAACAAACACTCTCTGTCTACATTACCTGTTATTCCCCCAATCACATTTCACTTTTGTTGAATTTTGAGTGCATTTCCTTTCCTCATAAACATTTGCCAGCCAATTGTTTCGAAAATTGTAAAAACCTGCATTGTTCTCATCCATGCTTGCAGTTTCGTCCTTTCCTGCTTTTTCTATGGTACAATCTGTACTTCTTGTAGGTCAGTGAAACGATGTGAAATCATTGGCTGGACTGCATATTGCACCATCCTCCTACTTGTGTGCATTCATGTTTCTAAACAATGCTCCATGGCACTGTTGGATGTCAAAAGCACCCCAGGGTACGTTTTAATTTTGCTTAATTTATTACTTTTTCTGTTTCATTTCCCCTCTCAGAATAAAGACCTGAAGAGCAGAGTGACTCATCTGGAGGGATCACAGAGGACCAACCAGGATTCACTCGTCTCCAAACTTAACAGCCGCATCCAGGAACTTGAGGAAAGGTTGCAAGGAGAAGAGAGGTAGGGATAAAGTAATGACCTTATAGCTATTGACATAAATAAATGTGTACAGAGTTTGTATTTCACAGAGCAGGATAACTCTTCAGATAATGGTTCCATCAGATACTTTATGGTAGCCGTTGAGCAGTAAACTCACACATATCACTTTCCCTGTGGTTGTTACGGTGAGAGTATCTCTGGTCTGAAATACACTTGGAAGGTGTTGAGTTACAGGAAGCTGCAGCAGTGATGTGATCTCTTGGTGCTTTTTGCTCTCAGAGACAACAACAGCCTGCAACAAGCAAACCGCAAGCTGGAGCGCAAGGTGAAAGAGATGAAGATGCAGACAGATGAGGAGCACATCAACCTGCAGACCCAGAGAGACCAGGTACACAACCGCAGAGAAACAACTACAAGTTGTAAAGTAGTCAGGTTCTTCGGACTGTACTTGTGACTCATTACCTAATTTTTGTGAACACTGCAGCTGACTCAGAGACTGAAGACGGCAAAGAGGCAGATGGATGAAGCGGAGGAGGAGATCGAGCGTCTGGAGCACTCTAAAAAGAAGCTGCAGAGGGAAGTGGACGAGCACATCGAGGCCAACGAGCAGCTTCATGGCCAACTGAGCTTGATGCGCAACGAGATGAGGTGACCAATCACCTTCTGAGTTTCTGTCTAACATACAGTGTTTTATTAAATCATGTTGTTCTATAACCACACTCATTTAATGTGTTTGCATTTAAAGGCGCAAGAGGAAATCGCCTCCTCTCAGTAAGGTCGGGGAAGACAACGGGAACGACATGGATGACTTGGGATCTGATTGACTGATAAAAAGCAAATGCTGTCCAACAACATTTTCTGGACTTTATTGAGAAATTTTGGACTTACTTTGAAGGATCGTTGATATCATAATATTATTCCATTAACAAACTCAGGTGTGATTTCATCATTTTTCCAGTTGTTAAAAGTGAGAGACCTTGCCAAGGCTGACCTCTTGTGGTAAACTGTATAACTGCAAGACCTGACAGACTGACATTTTACAATGCAACAGAGAAACTTGCTTGTTTACTTGTACTCAATTTGACTAATGTGTTCCCTAATTTATTCATTTTTGTTGTGTGTTATTGTAATATGATGCAAACTGCAAACTTAAACCAATGAATAAATGCGTGAGATACTTTCTGAAGGCATGTTTATACAACTCCAGTAAGTTTTTAAAACAAATGCAGCTGTATGTGTGTTCTGTGATGAGAAACACAACTAAAGAAAATGAGTTTTGAAGATGCATTTTATGGAGCTACCACACAAATTCCACTTTGTGTGGTGACGAGGCTGATAAGAGGAGTGTGATTGTCACAAATGGATCAATGGTCTGTGCTGAATGGCTGCTGTCAGCCAGAGGTGGAGATATGGCAGCTCCAGAGGTTCACACTGCTCGACATCTGGTAGTTGTAACAGGGATTGGCACAGGGACACATGGAGAAAAAACAGAAGAAAAGCATGAGGCAGCGCTGTGCTCTCAAACATGGAATATTCAAGGAATTCCTGGCAGAATTCCTGGGGACATTTGTCTTGGTTGTAAGTATTATTTTATTTTCCTAAGTTGTGTTTTTCTGATTTTAGAATTCTAAATATTGTAATAAAGTGCAAAAAAGTGTTTGCTTTAGAACTTGTTTCATGTCTGAGAAGTTGTTTATATGCTTTCTTCAGTATAGTTTTGAACTCCAGACTGCATAAATCTTCTGGTTCTTCATGATGTAAGTGACAGTCTCCTCTTCCTCTCTTGATCACCAGTTGTTCGGCGTTGGCTCAGTCGCTCAGACCGTCCTCAGTCGAAACACCCTGGGCGAGCCTCTCACCGTCCACATCGGCTTCTCCGTGGGGCTGATGATGGCAGCGTACGTGGCCGGTGGAGTCTCAGGTAAGGTGGTTTTATGTGGCTGTAGGAACTTCTGCACCTAATTGTTTATTTTCAATCAAGTACAATTTATTTCACAACATCAGCCACACGTAATATAGATTTTAAAAAATGCATGTGTAATAGAAATAAATAAATAACTGTTAATGGATTTTGTCTAGTCCAGACTGTTGGGTTATTGGCATCCTGTCAAATTTACTGGAAAATAATCAGCTTTAATTATATTGTTAGTTTGTTGTTTGCACATTCAGCTTATTTGCTGCATTTAATCTACTGTTTAGTGCTGCAGACTGCATTAAAATAATTCACAGTTATTACAAACAACCTGTGCCAGAACCTACAAATAACCATACACTGCTCGCCTGTAATGAAAACATTGTTACTCATGAGGCTTGCCGTCTGTAATGATATAACTTTATGACTTCCTGTCCAGCCATGTGCCACCTCTACGGCTCCAGTGTCAGCAGGAACGTGCCAGCTCTCTGCACAGATCCAATGAATGTGCACTGACCATTGATTTGTTAGTGCGAGTGCACAACCTCTCCGGGGTCATACATAACCCTGGGCACTAAATGTCCTGCAAATTGCATTGATCACAGTCTACGTTCACCAGACTCAGTCCTGCTCGCCTCATCTGAGCTGCAGCTACTTTCAATTTATAATAACAATAATAATACTACATGATATTTATATAATGGTGCTCAAAGACGTTTTACAAGTAAATAAAGAAAATAATGACAAATTAAAGAAAAAGTCCTGCACTAATTTAAAAGGGAGTGGACGGGGCAGGGGGGGAGAGGATTAGCAGTTGAAAGCAAGGGTGAATATGTGACGTTTGAGGGCTTTTTCTCATTATCAAAATAAAATAGAATTCATGGAGACACACCACTGACATGTGTTTTTTAAAAGTAAAAAACTGTCAGCACAGCCTGAGTTAAAAAAGGAACTGAATAATGCTCCCTTTTGTTTTTACTTTGAATTTAAAATGAGTGTCCATTATTCTGCTTCTTTGCTCGTGAACATACATAACAAAACCCTGCACCGCCCCGAGGGCCGCTCCCCTTCTGCTGCCCCTCGTAAATGTGACAGGCCCACTAATGATGGAGAGGATATTATGCCAGACGACCCCCGCCCGCTACATCCCTCTTTCACCCTCTGCTTTGTCTTCCTCCCAGGGGGCCATGTGAACCCTGCTGTTTCCCTGGCCATGGTGATTCTGGGCAAACTGAAGATCTGGAAGTTCCCCTTCTATGTCATTGCTCAGTTTCTTGGTGCTTTTGCTGGAGCTGCTGCAGTCTTTGGATTATACTATGGTGAAGACATCTTAACGTTATTCCCTTAACACATATTAAACCATTCCACTTTGTATAAAAAGCTTAATGAATGTGAGATATTAATGTATTCCTTTGCACAATTAATGTCGGATTATCCCCCAAACAGATGCTTTCATGGACTTCACCAGTGGGATTCTGTCAGTCACAGGAATCAATGCAACAGGTCACATTTTTGCTTCCTACCCGGCGAGACACCTGACGATCCTCGGTGGTTTCATCGATCAGGTGAGTTCTGGTCACTGTGACCAATGACGTCCACTCTATTGTGCATTCAGGCTCAAAATCAGGCTCCTAATTAAACAAAGTCTGGTAAATATAGCTAATGCAAAATTGATTGTCCTATTTAGTCAGAGAACACCCCCTCTTTTGCTTCAGTTTTGGGGCTAATTGCCCATTTCCTGGCACTTCCTGGCATTATCTATAAGGTCAATTCTTTACTTAACACCATTAGTCTGTGAAGCGATCCACAGATAACACTTCTACCAGCTTAAAACTATTGAAAACCAATCAGCTGAACTACTGACATAGGTCTTATCAGTGTGAGTGTTCTCATGTCAGTGTTTCCTTTTGAACAGTTCAACCATAAATATTACCAGTGTAATCATGCGGTAAATTATAAAGAAGGTTGCAAATGTATTATTTATGTTCCAAATACAGCCTAAAAAGAACACAAATTAGAAAATACATTTGATGATAAAGACATAACTTAAGACAGGAAAACCTGAATTACATAAAATACTACTTCTGTTTTGATCCCTGCTCTGCCTAAACTGCAGCTTACCAAACGAGTGCCGTTCCTCTCCTGCAGGTGGTGGGGACGGGGATGCTGGTGCTGTGCATTCTGGCTATTATTGACGGCGGTAACATCGGAGCTCCTAAAGGTGTGGAGCCGCTGGCCATTGGTCTCATCATCATGGCCATCGGTGTGTCCATGGGACTGAACTGTGGATACCCCCTGAACCCTGCCAGGGACCTGGGCCCCAGACTCTTCACAGCTGTAGCAGGGTGGGGGATGGAGGTCTTCAGGTAACTGTGTACACACCCAAAGAGCCTTACAGTATGTTAGTGAGAGTGGCTATTGTATTTGTAAGACAAAATGTGAAAAAATATGCATAAACGTAAGAGCATAGGTAGCATGCACTGCATACATATGAGACTACAGTAATAAACAAGCAAGCACACTACCACTCAGCAAAAAAAAACATTAGACATCAGAGCGGTGAAAAACACCACTGCACTGTCACGTAACACAAACACAGACATACGCGTATTCGTGTTGTTTTGTAAGCCTTTATTTTAAAATGTGTTATGCATACAGTCTATATGCTTGTTCAAAATAATTGAGTTAATATAAATATGTAGGTTTATAAAATGATGGGTGTTCCCTGTAGAGGTAACGTATTTTATACTATTTTTTTATAGTTCTCACTTATACTGGTTTTCTTTCAAAGAATGATCTCATGTGGCTTTTCCTTCATTTATACATTCAGTCTATAATGGCATGTTGGAGTTGTTCTTTTTGAGAGAGACCAAAAATATATGTTCTTTGCTGAATTGTATAAGGTTTATCTGTTTGGGTTGTTTGTTTATTTGTCATACTTAACGAGGATGTTATTTTATATACGTAATAGCGATAAATAAGTTAAGGTGTTTAAAGAAAGAGACTTGCTCTTTTTTACCAACTTAATTTTGCCCAATAATACATTTGGAGGATTGTAACAGGAGCCAGTTAATAATTGTATAGTTTATGAGCTGTCACCCTGTCAACTGATGAACATGCGAGCTGCTGACATGAAGCACGGCGTTACATAACGTCACATGCACTTGACAGGACGTCGATGGTCGTGAATGATCCGGTGCTGGCCCCTGACCTGCAGTGGCCTCTGTGTGTGACTGCCACAGATTTATTTAACTTTTTCCTTTTCACACTGCAGCACCGGAGACTACTGGTGGTGGATCCCGGTGGTGGGGCCCATGGTGGGGGGCGTGGTCGCAGCCGTCGTCTACTACGCGCTCATCGAGCTGCACCACCCCCGTGCCGAGCCCGAGACAACCCACGAGGAGGAGGAGGAAGACGAGGAAGACGATGATGAGGGGGATAGCATCAAGGACAAATATGAGATGATCGCCATGAGCTAAAAAAACAAAAGGACATTCAGGACAGAACAATCACATTCATGTGCACACAGCGTCCATCTGTACGGACAGGCTCCCTCCGTCACTGTCCACACCAATACTGGACTGTCTCCTCTGAAATATAACTTTTTATGTTTTATGTTTCATAAGCACATACATGTCAGTCCTGTGTACTTCACATTGGTATCATAAACATGTTGTAAATACTGTATAATAGATATTAGACCCTTTATTTGAATAACTGATACTGAATTAATAGACTCACATGCCTGCCAATCTCCTTTAAGTTTTGCTCCCTGTTTACACCAGTGGTCTTGATGTTATTCTATTTATATCTAAAAAAAATAATCTAATTGTTCTTACTTATATTTGTTCTCTTCTTTTGCAAACCAAGAGGAATCCTCCCTCATATGCTTTCTTAATTATTGTGTTTTGATCTGTGTTGTTTTGTCTACATTAAAGTTTCGACTAATATCAATTTCATAACAGATATTTCACTTCAGGGATCACTGAACACTGCAGTAAAGTTGACAATTTGTTTATGCAATTCCCATCCCAACATCTACGCTATTACCTTGTAAAGCCTCAAACGTCCCTTGGGTAGTTATGTTGGCCTGTTTGATAAAGTAAGAGAGGACATCTACGGCAGACATGAATCTGTGCAGGAAACCTCACCAGCAGTACATTTCTAAGTCTATTATTGTAAACACCGTCAACTATTATTGGACCCACACGAGAGATGGATCATTTGTTTTTAGTTGTTATTGCGGAGGATGATTACACCTCTCAGCTCAGTGCATTATGCCTTTATTAATATTGTCAGTATTAGCTGAAACCTCTAGTTAATGTCCTTGTACATATTAAAGAGGATTTGAGTCACAGTGGGATGGGACTCTGATATCTGATGTTGAAGATATAAAAGGAATGCGGTTACATCAAATGTTATCATCCACAAAAAAAGTATCTAGTTAGAACCTTCTAAAAGCACATATTTGCTTGTATAACTTTCAAACTGGACCATGACTAAGATGTTTCCCACCTTAAAACAGAGAATGTGTGGTCCTTTAAAGAAGCGCTATGGTGCTTTTTAGGGTTATTATGTTATATAGTTTCTTCTGCATGTAAATGGTCTGTAAAGGCTAAAATCCCAGTGTCCCCTCCAGAGGGAGTTCTCTGTCACTCTCCCCCTACCCTGCCTGAAACGCCTCCTTTGGACTTCTTTGTTTTCTTATGTAACATAATGAAATCACTAAGTAAGACTCACACTTCTATTGGCTAGCGCTCCAACACATTGATAGGCTAAGGGGCGGGACATCTTTAAGCGGTTGACCAATCACAACAGAGCCGGCCAGCTAACTAATCAGAGCAGAGAGAGGAAAAGGGTGCTGCAGCACAGGCAATATGAGAGAATAAAGACCTTTTTGGACATTAAAGCATGTCACAGTAGAGGCACAATATACAAATGAGTAAAAAGACCCTTTAAATCAAATAATTTAAAACAACTACAAAGTGTCACATTCATTATTGTGCACAGTGAAAGCCAAGTAAGTAACGAAAAGTAAAACATGAATTAAGTGGAGCGACAGAAGTATTTTCTGAAAAATGGAAGAATTAACTTAACAGTGTGTTGTTATATTATTAACATAATGTATTGCAGATGCACTGCACTTACTGTAGGTCCACGTTACTTTAAGTTCTACAGCTGTTTATTTCAATATTTATATTTCAGAGACTTGTCATATGTTTTTTTTTTTAAAGGAGTCAAAAAACAAAAGGTAGCCATTGAATTCAGTTGACGTAAATAGTTGCACAAGATCGAAATACACAAGAGGCACGAAGGGCCTTAAAATTGCACTTAGGCAGTACTTGATTAAATTAATTTAAGGAGTTAGCGAGCTGCAGGACGCGTTTATCTGACATTAGCCCGAGGGCCAAAGTAGAAATCTCATTATTGTCCATGTCGTGTATACGTTGCACGGTTGTATACATGGAGCACAGAGGAAAATCAGTTTGTATAGACTGACTGGCAGCTCGATACGCTCCATGTGCAGGTGCATGTGATCCTGTCGTCTCCTCTCTCACCTTTAGGCCGGGGTTTGGATGAGTGATGTGGGATTCTGATTCAGCCGCTGTGAAATGTACTGACAGAAAAACGTATCCTGAGAACTGGTTCTGTTAAATAGCATTTTCTTGTCCTTGTGAAATAATTTGGACACACCAGATAAATTGAGAACTTAAGAGGCAGCTGTTTACTAATGTAAGATTTTAGGTTTTTTTAACTGTCTTGTTCTAACCCTATACATTGTCTTTACTGCCTGTACTTTGTTTGAACTAAAGGAAAAGACACAATTGATTCAGTGTAAGAATATAACTCACTACATGAAAAATACCTGTTCATATTTAACTTCTGCTGTTCTTTTTATTATACTTTCTACGTTTGCAGTTACTCCACTCTTTAATCCATTAGTTTAGATGCTATGTCAGAAATAAACAAGTATACTTAAAACTATTTCTCTCAATTGTTACTTGTTAATATTGTGCTTTGAAAATCTAGTGAGCACTATCTGACGCTCGACACTGAACTAGGAGTTATATAGTAAGATTGTGTTCAGGGTCAGCTGATCATCGAAGCGAGTGTCACTCAGTTCAGTGTGGGTGATGCTCCTGGGTGCTTTCTTTACAATGATGCTTTGTCACTGCAAGGAGAAACAAAAGGTGCTGCTTGCTCATCTGTGGCGTCAGCTCCTCGCACCGAGCTGGAACTCTAAAAGCAGAACACAGTGCGGTAACATTGTTGTCATCTCTGCTGGGGCATTATTTAAAGGCACATCAGCTTGAAGAGAGGTGAGAGAAAATGGAATACAGCATCAGTATAAGCATTATTAACCTACTGCAATAAAACTCACCGCCTGCATTATCTAGACAATATTGAACCTAAACTTGTTGTGGGTGACAGTCGAGGATCCACATTGACAATCAATGGCAGGCCACTTTCCACTGGATGTGCAAATGCGTGCTCCCTGGATCGGACATACACTTTCCTATGCAGTGAACGTCATCACTCCAGGAAAAGCCATCAATAAGTTTAGGCAATGAATTAATAAAGAAACACACACACATGGATTATTCTGTGTATAAACAGCTGTCAAATAAAAGTGTCTGAGCAGCTGCATCAAATTCCTTCTGCCACTTTAGTCATACATTTTGAGGCCTGCACAATATTTGGAGTCCCGGAGTTGAAGGTGTGAATGGTTGTTGGAGTGATGGAAACAGAGGAGTGAGAAGCTGTATGTGCTGCTGATGTTGTTTACTCTCCAAAACCTCAGTTCCCAACGCTTCAGCAGCTACTCCCTCTGCTGCTGGACGCCCATCTACTGCATTCGGCTGAGGGAGCAGAGTTACAGTTACTTACCAACATTTAAGAATATAAATGAGAAATTAAGGATACAGTCTCAAAAACCCACACTGACTAAATGGAAACGTTGACTTTAACTAAATGTTTTATGTCGACAGAGTTCACAAAACTATGTTAGGTTAGTTGAAAGCAATAATATTAAGTTGAACCTAACTTAATATTATTGCATTCAACTAACCTAATATAGTTATGTGAACTCTGTTGACACAATAGAATTAATTTAAGTCAACATTTCAGTGCAACAGTTGGGAGAGTGGTAAATTAAAAAGCAAACATTATTTGTAATTTCTTCATCAGATATTCTAAATAAAATCGATTCTACATTTGAAAGATAAAACGGAAGAAGGGACTTCATCCTTAAATCGCTTCTTCTTTAAACCTCAGACTTCTTGATAATGCAGGAATTATAATGACAAAATCAGATAAGAGGATGACCGATACCACTGTTGGCATTGAATAACAAGTTGCAGGTCAGTATTATGTGATTTCTTTGTCATTATAATTCAGTATGACTCATTATATATCCCTGTAAAAAAAACAACTTGTAATCCAAATCCTCATTGCTCTTTGCCACACTCCAAACTCTGAACACAACAGGAGGATGCTATAAATCTGACCCTTGGTTTATAAACATTTGACACATTTTTTTCTATTTATTTTGAGAAAACATTTTCATCTCAAAACATTCATACATTATGATACAATAACAAGTTGAATGTACACGAGCACAGGTAGCAGACTTCACAAGCAGAATCTGAAACAACTCCACAGAAATCACCACGAGCTCCAGATGACATTTATAAATAAACTCGTACTCTTTCTGATGGGTAAGCTGATCTCCATTTGTAAAATCTGTGCCATTTTAAACTCCTCTCAGTTCATCCTCAGCATATACACAACGACAAAATGAAAACAGAAAAACAGCACACATGACGGACAGTAAACAGGGGTCTATTTTATTTTTGAACGAGTCTTTTAATTAATGCATTTCAAGTACTCCAAAAATTACATCTCTTTGCACAATACAATTTGAAATTTTTTTTTAGTAAAAATGTTCAAAGTGAACAAAAATTTCCGATACTGTATAAAACACAGTGAACATTAAAATCAGACAGTAGTATTACTTTTTAATCGTGTTCTTTCGGCCTACATCACCTACAACATTTCAACTCAATTTGGACATTTTCAGTGCACGTTTATCTAAAAACTTTACCAAGACTACGAAATTAAAAAGAAAGTAAATTTACAGGCATTATTCCTCTGCTCTTCTACCCAAACCATGCCACAGGAGAACAAAGACAGAAATGAGAATGTAACATTGACTCCATCACCCTGAATTGTTTTTACCAACGATGATGGTGGAGAAAAGTATCATAAGCAAACTCCAGTTCAACTAGCACATAGAAGAACATAAATAACTTAAGAGGAGAGGAAAGTTTGTCACATATGAACATTTTCGAACAACTGGAATTAGAATACAAAAAATTAAACTGATGTATCAAAATGTCATTTTTCCATTTTCAAATGAAATGCAAATTTTTCGAAGTACTGTACAAGTTTACACGTAGATTCTCCAGGCTTTAACAGGCGTGATCCAGCCTCCAGGATGAAATTTAAAAAGACCTCCACTTTGTACAGACATGAGACGTTATATAGCGACCGCCGACCGGCCAAATTCACCGGCCTTTTGAACCGTGAGACACGTTATTTTATACGTCCCCTCCAGAGCACATGTGTGAATGTTACAACCATCAGTGTTGTAAGATATTAGTTGTGATTAGTATTGCATGCATTTAAAAATGATAATGCTAGGATAAAATAAAGTCAGAGCACAAACTGTCAATTATATTGTGCAAAATGTGTCTATAGCAAATTGCTCACCCACTCGCCACATCCCATTTGGTGGGAGAAATGTTTTTTAGGCGAGTTAAACATGACATTTTGCACAAAATATCCTTACCAGAAAATCAAATCTTGTTGCTTAGTGTTATCATGTTGTCATTTTCCAAAGTGCCCCTCATGCTGTGCTGCAGCGAAGGTTGGAAGAAAACACCTGAGGTCAGAAAATCCAACAACAAACCATCTCCTCTCCTTCATGTTTTCCATTTTCACTGGCTCCTGTGTTTTTACGAAACCTGTGCTCAAAAGATCAGCTGTTGATAGCACACTGATGTTAATAGAGGCCAGCACTCATGAGCTCTTAAGGGGATTCAGTCCGTAATGAAATCTGAGTAAACAGCAGGTGAGTTTAAATAAAAAAGAAACAGCAGCAGCTTGCCTCTTGTGAAACTAGTGAACACACTGAGGAGATGTGTGAGTAGTGCGACAATACTGCTGCGTTACACTGCGCCTTCCACTGGTTTTAAGACTCACATTAATAGCTGTCAATGGAAATAGCATTGCGTGACATACAAATGTTACAGACCTTGGTCAATTAAAAGTCACATTTAATAAATGTGTCTGCATGCCCACATTGAACGATTCTTAGATTGGCTATCTGAAGAATAATAGAATGATTTCTTCTAACATTTTTTTTATACATCTACACCGGAGTCGTTATTCAATTCATTTCCACACTCATGTAAACTAACTCTGTAACATGATACACTCTCACTTCTAAAAATAAGCCACAGCAGCCTTTCCCTCGTCTTCATATCTGAGCAGGTAGAACGGTCCTCAGCTTCAGTTAGTGGTTATTCATTCTTTATCAAAAACAATTCGGTAAAGACAATAAAAGGTGATCCTCCCTTTCTGTTCCAACACTCTTCACCTCATTTAGCTTGTTCCGCAACATGATGTTAGCAAGACAATAAAAAAAAAGATGAAAAAAGGGACCTTGAACAAAGAAGGCCTGAAAAAGTGGGATATGGTGACCTTCAAATTTGAAATCTATCCATCTGACGAACGTGAAAGAGATCCACCTGATTGGACGACTGCAAAGAGAACTTGATGGCGCCAAATCCTCAACAGCAACGTCCAAGGAACTCATCACAACCATTATTCCTTCAATTACGTGTTAAGAGTCCTGAGAGCACTAACCGAAACAAAAAGAAAAAAAGTGAAGAATTACACATTTACAGTAGAAGAAATAGTTTGTTTTCACTTATGATACACTAAATATGTACAGTCACATGCAGAAGACGGTCTGCACGAGAGACCGGAGCCTGTGTCTTTTGCCGTTTGACATGTGTAAATCAAGTGTCGCAAATCCCCACCGAGTGTCTCTCATTCCTGGCTAGAATGGCGAAAAAAAAATGGAAAAAAATCACGGAACAATTCACCAGCAGCCACGGGCGTGTCACTCAAGAAGACGTTGCAATAAAACAAAAACACATCACAGAATGTACTAAAGCTACACATGATTCCTTAACTCCTTGGCACTCCTTCAACTGAGAAAAGAAAAGAAAGGTGGAAAAGGATGCTTGATCGCACTGCATTGGAAATGGCTGATGGTCGAGTCCACTCCTCAAAGAACCAATGGAGTTGCTAGATAGTGTTTTCTCTTTTTCACATGTCTGTTTTTGTCTGTAAATGGAGGATATGATGACGACTAACAACCATGTCAGGCTTTTTCTTTGGATGGAGTGACGCTTTTTGTTTCCCACTGTAGGCACAAGGAGGAGCCAAGGCATTGGGGGGAGGGGGGTGGGGCGGGGTCTCAGCGTCTCATCTGGCCCATCTGATAGTTCTCTCTGGGCTGGCGGTGGTGCCTCTGCGGCTGCGCCTGACGCTGAGGCTGCCTCGGGGGCTGCCGCTGGCCGCCGTGTCCGTGCTGGTGGCCGTGCGGGTGCTGGGATTGGTTCTGCACCTGGGAGTTAGCGTGCTGCTGCGCTCGCCGCCGCTTCAAAGTGCCTGTTGGGGGAGAAGGCAGTTATGTGAGCTTGTTAGAAGACAGAGTGTAAGCTAAAATTGCTCCTACTGACACTCTGCTACTGATGCCTGCACTGCAGTAACAACAATCTTGCAAGTTCCTTGCACGTCTCACTGTGAGAGATGAGTCAAACCAAATTGGGCTCGCTGTGTGTCAGAATGTACAGTAATCATTTTGGAGGCATGTCAGATGATGAGATGAAAGCATGGTAAGCTGTAATGTTTGCTGAAGCTCTAAATTGTACGGCAGACTCCCGGTGTGACCCAGGACCGCCATTTTTCTTTGATTACCTTCTACGTCTTTCCTTTGAGACATCCCAAACCCACAGTGAGTCATTTTCACACATTCACTGGTACGGCAATAAAGAAGATGTTTCTGAAGTCCTGAGACTCAAGGTCTGTTCATTTTAAAAGCTTTTTATACAAAACCTAACATTTGCGTTACAAGAGGAGAAGATTCAGTCAAAGAACATTAAAGGACTGAACGGAAAATGTGAAATAAATTCCTCAAACTGACTGTTCACAGTGGGGCCGATTATTCGGATTAATGTACTGCCTTTTATCCTATGCAAACATGCCACATTCAGTCTTAAGAGTTTAATTTGGGCCTTATTTAAAACATTAAATCTAACTCTGAATGGCAAAATCTTCAATTACTCTCAGGAAACCGTTTCCCCAAACACTCTGACCATTGTAATTCTAACTTGTATTTGTGAATCTAAGCATTGAAGCATATTTCCATGCAACAATCATCATATTTATTTACAATTTGATCCTTTTCCCATTAAGGAAGAAAAAAAATACACAGCTACTGTCACTTTGTATTAGTATTGTATAGTATTTGGTGTAAAACAGTGCATAAGGCTTAACAGCAATAACCAATACTTTTTATTTTCAGGATATGGACACTATCAAATACACTTTCAACAAGTGTAACATTAACTGTTCACAATTAACTTCAAACAGATTTAAATTGCAAACCATGTACAAAACATGTATAATAATATAACGTTTTCATTTCCTCTGGCTTAATGAACACTCTGTGTGACTCCATGCACTCACCTGGAAGAGGTTTGGGAGGAGGAAGTTTGGGGTTACTGCTCGGTGTGTGCACACTGCAGATCTTGATGAATCCGGCCATAAGCATGATGAGGGCGATGCCCATCAATAGCACCGCCCACCAATGGGCCTAGAGAGGAGAATCAAGCCCAAATTAAAACAAAAAAACACCTACAAATAATAACCAACCATCCAATCGGGATCAAAGACGTTGATACGTACCACAATCCACTCGGCAATGTTTTCATAGAGCTCTGGGTTGAAGATGGCCTTCTTCAGCCTGGCCAGTGGGCCGTCTGCATCGACCAGACGGCACTTCATGAACACGTCACAGTAGCCTTTGAAGTCATTGCACGGGGAGCCGGCTGGCAGCGTGGTCACCTTCTTATTAAAAAAACGAGACAAGCGCTCCGATCCTGTGCTGCTGCACGTGTTGGGATTCACTGTGGGGATGAATCACAGACAGTCAACACAATTCAAATGAAAAGGACAAACCCTCCAGCACATGATATTAAAAAACGGCCAGTGAAAAGGGTAAATGACTCACTCTTTTCCATGCAGCACACGTGACAGAGCTCAGTCTCGTCCTTGCCATCTTGGCTGGCACAGGTGCAGGCCTCCAGCCCGTACTTCTCACAGATGGAGCCGGAGCAGCCCTGCAGGGGAGGAGCATGAGGACAGGCCAGATCAGACGCTGACTGGTATGGAAATAAAGCTGCTATAACAACCGGTTCTACCAGGTGGGAAGTCTGCAGCCACTTACCCCGTTGAGGCAGACTTGAGTCTCTCCGTGGCAGGCGGTGAAGTTGGCCTTTGGCTCGGATGTGGGGCACTGTGCGCCGACTCCGTTACACATGCCCTGGTGAGCGCACTCCGACTCCTCTCTGCACTTCTCATTACGACCTTTGTAGGAGCACTCTCGAGTACAACAGGGACCCTGACTGGGACTGTGGGAAAGAGAAGAGTTTGGTGAATGATAATCACAAATTAACAGATTTTCCTTATGAAACTACAAGATGGTCAAGAAAACTAAAACAGCATCTTACCTGCAGACTTTGTTGGGCTTGAGCTTGCACTTCTTGTTGTCAGGCTGGTTTGCATCATAGCAACACTGGTCCCTGCACTGGTCGCTGTAGCCGCAGTCACACTCCTCTCCGGGCTCCACCTAGGCCGTTGCCACAGATGGGCTGACCAGACTCTGTTTGGGGAAGGAAACAAACATTGATGCTTGTCCCTGAAAACTGGAAGATGTCTCATGATTTGACTTGCTGCACTGAAGGCTAAAAGAGTTTGAGCCCTGTCTCATTACAAAACCAAACAAATATTGTTCTGAGGACAATGTATTGCTGCAACAAATCGAATCTTTCAAACAGAAACAGACCCTTGAGAATGCAACACTAAACTCTAACAGACCTTTTCTTGTTTGTTTGAGGAGAGGCAACAACACAACACAGAACAGGTGTCCAGAGTTGAAGCCCTCGCCATAGGCTAATATTTCCCTGGTCCGCCAAGATGGAGACTTCAAACAGCAGGTGCAGAATAAACTAAGCTTCCAAAAGCCATATACAGTAAAAATTACATGTTTTGCTACGCTTCTGATTTGACAGTTGAATTAAGTGTGACAAAAAAAATATCCTAAAGCCAAAAAATTCTACGACAGACCAAAAACTGGGGGTAAAAATAGTCCTGGCCTGATGCCAAGGTTGCTTTTCAAAGCTGCTACCAGCAGATATTGGTGCCTGAATGAAATCAGTAAATAGGGCACTGGGTTTAAAATGTCCCCTAACGCATTCGTTCAAGAAAAGCAGGGTCAGAATTAAAACAGTAAGACGTACCGACAAAACAGTTTCCTCTCTTCTTCTCCAGCACCTGGCTGATGTTGCGCACGCTACAGACGGAGAACTTATTATTGTTGAGCTTGTCTCCCGATGTTGCTCTTGCATACATAATATAATTGCCCTTCTCCTTCTTGTCTTGGCTCTTGGATTCTCCTGGAGTGCACTCAGATCCAGAGTCATGCTGTGAATGCGAGAAGAAGAAACCGGTTGAGAAACAGAAGGGGAAAAATGTTTTGGAGACAATTGAATTAATTTCCAGCGTGCATAAGCGTGGCACATCTAAGTCACTCACCGGGGAGCCAAAGTTGTGTCCTACTTCATGTGCGAAAGTGATATGGGAGACTTTTGGAGGTACGTGGGAGGCATAATTCTGTACAGTGATTATACCAGTGTTGAGAGACTTCTTTTTTCCGTCAGAATACAGCTTGCTCTTTTCACAGATGCCTCCCGAGCTCCCTGGGAAAGAAAAGCACAAGTTGGAGCAAACTTTCTTAGAAACCACAGCCACAAAACATGAATCACTTTAGCTCATTAGAGAGGGAGGATCTGATTAATGTCACGGACCATTTTTTAATCTGGATGACTTAATGCCTCACTCATAAACACAATGAAAGTGATTTGTTACAAAAGGCTAAACTTAAAGTGATCCTCGTCGCCACCAGAAGACACACACCCTCCAAAAGTATATTAAAGATTTCAACAGTGCAATATTTCTCCGTTAACACTTCAAATTAAGAATGCAGCACAGAAAACATCTGAGTTACAGAGTGCAGCGGATAAATGGCGAGGGGCCATAATGAAACCTTTGGGAATCATCACATCTGCATATTGTCTGAGTTGGTATTTGAAGCTGCTTGGTTCTCATAACAGTCGGAATCAATCAGCATTTGCAATCCCAAGTACCACTGACACGTTTCATGGTGTTGCTGCAATGTGCCATTCAGATAAGACACAATTAAACTTCCTTTTAGAATAATCTCATATTCAACCAAGATTGTGAGTCGTTCGTGACAATGTGCACAGAACAAAGCATAATGAATATTATAATAACTTTGTATGAGAAATTCTGATTATCGATGTCTTTTAGTACCTGAAGGGGCTCCGACCCAGGCCAAACCCAACACGCCGTCATCAAAGTCTCTGTCGGTGAAGACGTAAGCTAAGCAGTAGTCGTCGTGGTTCTGCTCCGAGTTCAGTTCCAGGAACTTCTCCACGCCAATGTTGGCAAAGCGGAACGGGTTGGACCGGTCCCTCTCATCACTGGTGGTGTTTATCTGCAGAATAGGATGATAGTGAGGAGCTCAGAGGGAGAAATGGACTTTAGATTTAAATCAAAACATGTTAGTCTGAGACTTACCCTGATCCTTTTCACCATGAAGCTGATGTTGCGGATGCCCATGAAGTCTGTTCCCTGATAGATAGCATCGATAGCTTTGACGTGACTGGAGATCTGAAAGAGGGGGACATTAGAAATTGGCATCTACAACAACAACAACAACAACGTCTCTTTTTTGACAAACAGCTCGCTTTAAAATGTCTGTTCTTGGTGTAAAATAATCATAGCTTCAACATTTTGAATGTATCTTAAAAAACGAACCCTAATCATTCATAATATTAACTTTACTTACGCAGCACAGTTTTGGTGAGCATGTATATGGATAACCAAGTGAGTGACAGTGATTTACCTGAGCGATGACAGCCTCCCGGGTCTTGTAGTACTTGAAGAAGAGGTGGTCGGTCTGAATGAACAGCTGGCAGGTGTTTTTCTCAATCTGCGCCATCCTCTTCTTCCTCAGCAGCACCGGGTCATTAGAGCTCGCCTCAGTGTGGAGCTCCTGGTGGAAGGAGAGGGAGAGTAGGAAATGGGCAGTTAAATAAAACATATATATATGTTAATTCTGCCTAAACATGGGACGAATAAATAATGTCTGGTATTTTTAGGCTGTGATTTTAGCTGCAGTGTGTTCATGGTATAAGTTCCATATTCAGATAGAAAGTACAAAAGCTGAGTCAATATATCACACACAGACTTAAAAAGAGTACTCATGGTTATCTCTGACCCTGACGAAGATATTCATATCCCTTTAATAGAGTCTGTTGCGGTTTACTGTGGTGTGTGGTGAGGTTCACCTTGGGTGGCTCCTGAACGGCCGAGGCTTGGAACTTCTTCATCTTTTCAAACACTGAGCTATCAGCGCAGCCTCCCTCTGGGCCGTACTTGTGCGGGTAGTCTGAGTGAGAGAGGCAGCCACAACACAGTTAGGATTATAAAAGACAATGTTAGCTACTTAACCCCCCCCGAGTCTCTCTATTTCTGCTGCTATTCATGATTGAGCTAATGGATGTGCTTACACGCCACTTGAGCCTAGCTTTGCTATGTGAGCCGTTACTTTCTTTGTGGCTCTTATTAGCGATTCCTCTCACATTTCTGTTTAATTTGCCCCTCAGCTATATACTATATGTACACAGATGATGTGAAATTAGGGGGCGCCGCTGAAGTGAAGTATGCCTAGTGCTCACTATAAGTACCAACATTGGTAAGAGTGCTAAAATGAGCCAGAAGCCAGAGAGAAAGATCGTGTTACTCCGCTAATGAGCACCACGGGTATCTCTGCTCCCTGGGGGGCGATCACACCAGTCTGCCTCCTTCAGCTCAGCTGCCCTAACCTTGCACTTCCTGATCACACATTTACATATGCATCCAATTACACATACACGATGATTACAGCCTGTCAGTATTTGCGTAGCTGCTGGGGACTCACGTATGTCATCTTCATGGTAGATGACGGAGTGGAAGGGAACGTCTTTGCCCTCCAGGTATCTCTCAGCAGGCTCCACGTAGTAGGTGCCTTGGTAGCTCTGAATGAAGCCGTCAAACTTACCATCCACAATGGAGCCATGAGTCAGGGTCCCTTTCTCACCTGGGAATCCAAATTACAGACGTGTCAGAGGATTCACACAAGAGCAAGCATCACTGTAGCTTATATTAAAACAAGTATATTTAAATAAGAACTTCAGTCTCACCGTAGATTTCTCCGGTGTAGATATGAGAGGTATCAAATGGAACCTCATCTCCTGAAACGTCTACCTTGAAATCTTGAGAAAACAAGCTGGTATCCCTTTTCATCCGTAAATTGAAATGCCTGAAATCAAAGAAATCACACTTCAGGGAATAGGAAAAAAAGACTCAAAAATGTAATGAAGGAGGTAACAGCGTTAAACAACAGATTATCTTTTCTGCAAAAACTTTGTTTCCTTAAACCGTTTCATTCATGTCACACAGTGAGAGCCTTTGTATTTGGGTGGGGATCTAAATTTGGCCTCTCTTTGGGAGGTAAGTAGTATCCACCCGGTCTTTGAGGAGAAGGGAAATGCAAATTAAAGGGGGAAAAGGGTGAAAGGAAGGGCATGGTTTGCCAGAGAAAAACATCTGAGGTGTTTTCTGTTGCAGAAGGGAAACTGCAGGCTTATCTTGTAACAGAGGGGAAAATGGGACATCTTGAAACGATGCTGTTTTTGTTGATCAAACATATGGCAGAGGAACAAAGGTGTTACAGCAAACCTAGAGTTCCCTGAAACACAAACAGGGCTCTTTTTGGTTCCTTGTATAGTGTGAAAGTTACTGTTCTGTAGACCAGAGTTTTAACTGCAAACTATCTGCAAGAAAGCAGGGTTTTGGGTACAATTTAGATAAGACAATCAAACTGTACTTAATTACAAATACATCTGGTGATCTGAATGAACCCATTTTATCACAATTGTTTTCTGGTATGACTTAAATCACAAAAGAAAATGTAAGAAGAAAATGGAAGATACATTTAAATCTTCGAACATGTTCTCTCACTGCACCAGTAAAGGGAAGGTGGATCAGGTGAAGCAAATCAAAAATGAGTGGTGTCTCAAGCTTTGTCATGAATTCAAAAGAAAAAGAAGCCAACACATTTCTGCTTTTCAAAGGAACAGACATCTTCCTCTGTGTGTTGGCTTGCACGGCGCTTTGCGTTGTCTTCCCTAATAAGCAGCATCGGTTTGGAAACAGCAGGCCGTGCTACAGGCCGGACCATAAGCAGCCTTTGCCAAGCCCAGCCAGATGGTCTTGACTTTGTCATGAAGTGTGTGGACACTTTCCATCAAACAACAACACCTCTGCAAAATGCTGGAGGAAGAACCATAATAAAGACTACATGTGTTCATCCATCATATATAGCTTTAAGGGGTTCCCACCCAGGTATCAAGTGAACAGGAACAGCGGAGCCATTACACGGCTAACTAACATGCACACCAACACATTAACAGTTTCTACTTCACCTGACCTGCATGTATTCAGACTGTGGAAAATCTCGTCCCCTTTGTTTTTGTTGTTCAGCCTTGTCTTACTTTGTTTTTTCTCTTTTGGTGTGACCCTGAACTTGTTCTGTAATCACTTTATTATACAATAAAAAGGGAGGAAAATGTGACAAGAAATCAGAACAAACCCACACCAGGGATGCAATTTACAATTATTTTCATTAATTATTATTCTGCTGGTTAATCTTATGAATTATTCAATTAATTCTTAAGGCAAATAGATTTTTAGTTCGACCAAATGTCCCAAGCTTAACAATTATAATTTTACAATCTTCACAAATTAGAAGCTGGACCTGGGTAATGAGATATTTGTGCAAAAATGTCTTGAACAACTAATAGATTACTAAAAATCAATGCTTGGTAATTTCCTGGAAACGGAGGAGTAATTTAAGCTTTAATGAGAACATAGAAACTACACAGACAGAAGAGAGACTGACCCTTCCTCACCATGGAGCAAATGTGATGCCCCTGACCAGGTCTGCAATTCCATAAAACAGGATTAAATGTAAAAACTGTCAATCACACATACGCAAATCTCTGCTACAGCTGACAAGAAGGTAGGCATAGGGGATACGTTTTGCAGGTATACAGACAGACAGGTAAATAAAGAGGAGACATAAAAACAGAAAGAGATCCAGACAGAACTTCCCTTCAGGTATATAACTGGAGAATTGACCCACCTTCCATGGGCGTGAAAATCTAAATGTAGGAACTTGTCTTCATGAGAGAGCGCCCTCTTGGCCCTCTGATGATTGCTGTGTACCACCTCTGTCTCGTAGGTGAGACCTTCATAGTGACGGATGTACTTGTTCAGGGGATTTCTATAGTGTCCTGTTGGGGAAGAAAAAGGAGGACCTCATATTTAGCTTCAAATATACAAGTACAAGCGTTATTATGTAACAAAATACAGATCCTTATGAAATCTAATCTGTTTACAAGACAGCCATCCTGGGATTTATGTTCAATCTTATTTAGTGCGGGTTGTATATATACGAACAGGGATAAAACACATACGTTTGCCAGTGAAAAAGGTGTTAAAGAGCAAATGATGAGGAACAAAAAAAACCTAACATACAAGTCCATAATCCTGTAACAGCCTGATACCACGGTGTTACATCGACTATTATTAGCAGATGACAATGTTAGTTGTGTTAATTATGCAATATTTTTCAAGCACTATACAGTCTTATTTGGGTCTTATATGCAACATTACAATATAACAGCTAGGTTTTAGAGTAGGTAACTGAGGTATGGTACATATTAGGATCCTTTAGGTTGCCTTAAAAATAGAAGATTAGGCACATGTTTTTTCAGGTAGGATTAAAATGATGCAAACCGACAGCGAATCAGTATGGTCTGAATGTTTAAATTGAGCTATTTATTTGTAAGTAATTTGAATGCTGTATTGAAGCTGTGCTTAACAACAGCCCCCAGCATCACAGCATAATTATTTTGCCACCAGTGGAGTGGGAGGTAGGCTCCGAGGAAAGAAATTCCCACCCGTTCACCACAAGCTTCACACTCAAAAGAAATCTGACAAACTCTCTTTCAAGAAAAGGTAGTAATTTTGTTCAGGCCATTTAAGTCCTATTGAAAGTAACATTTTTAAATGTGTTTAACCAGCATTATGAGCATATTGGAGAGTCTGTAAGCTCAGATCCTTGCCACTTAACATAGAGAAAGTATTTTCAGTATACAGTATAATTAGTACTGCCTGGTACATAATTATGCCTGACTACAGAGCCATAAATTATAGGATTCAGAGTTTCAACTATTGAAGAAACAGGGGTAAGTAGCCCAGGCTTCAGCTGGCTTCTTCTTTTCATGTGAAGTATGAAATATTCAGTTGCTAACATTAAATTTTTCATTGAGGTGAAAATGAGAAGTGAAGGCCAAGCCTATTCTCCAATATATTTACCTCTCAAGGACTAGACAACACAAATATTATAAGCATTGAATAAAAAGGAAGTCCTATAATAAAACAAATAAAGTTGTTACTGCTGCTTTAGATAGTTTGACAAGAAATTGAGTTTTACATAAAAAAGTATTCCGATTGCCAAATAGAAATATGGACCCTAATGAAACGAATAAGCATTTTATACAAGACGATTTAAATCCTATGTAGCTCATTACTTTGCAGGTAACCGATTTAAAAGCACAGCATCGGGATACATATAGCAGGTGCAGGATGCCATAACGTTAGGTACATCACAATTCAATGGAGCATTTTACGTAAAAGCAATTTTGAGCAGGAACACATTATACACATCTCTCAAATAGACAGCAGCGTTGAGGTAAATCAGAGAATAGCGACAATAGCATAAGCATTGACGAGTGACAACAGTGCAAGAAAAACGATGCCAGCAAACCCTAAAACTTGTCAGCCATGTAAAATGGTAAACCCTGACACGGTGCAGGTAACGTAATGACAGAAGCTACATGTGTTGTTCCTCACATTAATCGTGATGTTAGCGGCTAAAGTGTTAGCTAGCACAAAGCTAACGGTCCGTTAACCCGGTCGGCATCTCCATCTTCTCATAACAATGGCTGTCGGCGCTATCCGCACGATAACAACAAAACCGACACAAAGCTGACAATAAAAACGGTGACAACACACAGAAATAACCAATCAATACCGGTTTACTTCAATCGACAGCACGAATCTAAGTCAGCTTTTACGCTATATGTGATTTGTTAGCTTGAAGTAATACGGTAAAAAGGGTGCAGTCCTGTTCATAACAAGCAGGCCCTGCTGATCCCTCTGTGAGCTAACACCAGCCTCCTCTTAGCTTCATGGATTTAACACAACTTGAAACGCTTTTCTCTCACAACGCCTCACTCACCTTGGGTGTGGTTTAGTAAGTACACGAACAGGAAAACTTTAAGAACAAGCATGTCTGACAAATCCATTGTTAGAACATTGATACCGTTTTCACTTTATTGTCCTACTTAGATAGGCGCAGACGCCCTGTGTGTTTATTGCACCTTCCTCTCATCGCCTCCTCGCTCCTGCGTCATGACGTCAGACGCAGGGCAGCTTGCCATCCCTTCCCCCAAATGCATCCATGATCAGGGCCTGCATACATTAAAGCACGCCCAGGCATAGCATTAAATATGCCTGGCTGTAATGTAATGTGTGCAATGTTTATACATCTCCTTCCACCATTACTGGCGCAGAAAACAGGCAAATGTCCCTTAACTCACTATTTCCAGCTACTGCCTTCAGGGCAAAACTACACAATCCCCTGTGCAGAGAAAAACCTCTGGAGGAAATTGTTTATCCCCATTACATTTCTTAATATGTAAGAACATTCTATGCACATTTTGCATATGCAAACCAAACACATATCCCTGCCTTTTGAACCTAACTGTTACAAATTCATTCTTAACAAATACCTCTGAGTAGAATTTTGCATTTATTGCCCCAGTCTTATGTTATCTTATATTGTGACAATAATATGGGGTTGACCATCAGTGCCTTCACCGAATAACATCTTGTGATTATTGTTTATGATGCTTATGTTTTCCTTGCTGTCATGTATGGTTGTTGATGCTCTTTTGATATTCCTTTATGCTCCTTGTGCAAAGCAAATTTGCCTTGGGGGGAATAAGGTTTCATTCATGATGTTCACTGTAAACACAGCATTGCCGTCTTTTCTATTATTTACTGCTCTCATTTTAACCACACCACTGTCGCTTGATTTAAGATTAAGTGAAGTGACAGTAATATTAAATGATTGTTCATATATTTGTGTAAAGTTATGTTATTTAAAAAAAATATGTTTTTTTATACACAATATGTTTTATTTATTCAAATTTAAATCTGTACTATTGCTGCTGTGACAGAGCTCCCCTCTGAATTTAGATCACTTTAATACCACTGCCTATTTATATGTTTAAAAAGAAAATCATTGGTTTAATAATCAATACATTATTTGAGTCATTTCAGCCAACAACAGTGCTATAATACTAAGTGTGTTAACTTTTCAAATGTAAAGATTAGCTGTGTTTGTTTGTTTAGTTTATTTACTGTAGTAATCTCAATAAATAGGGTTTTGGACTGATGAGACCAAACAAGCAATGTTGAGGAAGCATCTCGGGCTCTAAGACAATGTAAAGTTCACATTTTTCTGACATTTATAAACCATATGATTATTAATTAATGGAGAAAACAAACAAAAATATTTTGTTTTAAAAATATATAATATTTAATTGCAGCCCTGTTCTTAAATGTTCTGGTAGAGTAGTATTGTATCACAGTTTTTACTTGCTCACAAAGTCGTAGAGCTGTATTACAATTCATTAAGCTGCCAACAAATTGTGAGTTTTTGTTGCTTGGCAACCTAACATCCGGAGTGTTCCAAAAGAAAATAAATCACCATCGTTTGGTGTGTGAACGTTGGATTTGTTTCCTGTCATGCATCAACTCTAATTATCTGTAGGCGATGTATTTCAGTTTCTCAGTGATGATCTTCCTCTTGTGATCTTCATCCTCTTCCCGCTGATGCAGTGGTCTCCCTGATGTTAATGCCACATATTGCAAGGCACACCGCCTTTTCCGGAATAAGATAACATCTGTGACATGTTGAGGATAAATTGAGTTTTTGAGATGAACATCAGCATCGGTTCTAGATGACGTCACGAATCAGAAAGAAAATTCCCAGAGTCTTGTCTGCTGATGTTTCCATTTTGACCACAATCTGATTCATTAGCAGCAAAGTCTTATCAGTCAGTTCCTCTGTGTCTGTTTATTCCAGACGAGCTCCTTTGGCTCCTATCGCCGTCACGTGACACACCTCCACATCGGCTCCCAGCTTCTGAAGCTCATCCAGCCAGATCTGTTGCTTCTGGGACAGCCGGTCACTGGGCCCCTTCACCTCCACCAGCTACAACAACAAGAGAGCCCACATTGATACAGCACATTGCACGCTGCAGTGCAATCTATGTAATCAGGTACCACAGAGTGTCTAAATCCACACACAACGGAGAATATCTAATTCAGAGATCAAGCATGTGGTGTGATCTCACCTTGTAAGTGTTGTTTGAGGTGTTCCACACCACTAGATCAGGCAAACCTCCACGGCAGTGTCTGTAGTCTTTCGACATTCGTTTTATTACTCCTCCTAAGAAGGCTCCTCTCATGCATGACACAAGAGACTGTGATAGAAAAAGTGGTGTTGTTAGAACCAACAGTGATATGCACAGGTAGACAAAATCTGTTTTAACTCATCCTGTTATAGCATATCAAGGCTATTTTGAGTCTTTCCCAGTGTAAAACATGTACCTGTCCATGTGTAACGACTGTATAATGTATATGGTGATACGTACAGAATAAAAATAATGTATTTCCAATATTAATTGCCACCTCATATATATGTAAAGGGGGCTGTCAAAACATTAGAAACACCTTTCAATAATATGAACTCCAGTTCAACACTACTACAATCTACAACATCATTAAGAAACCTAATGTTAAACTAAAACCTCGCTGACAGTGCCAATCGAATCTAAACATTTGTATTCTTCTAAATGCAGTTTGTGGCTGATTCAGTTGCCTTGGATTGTATTACATTTTAAAGGTGTAGTTATTAAGTGGCCAAAATATGTATATTGACCAGAGTGACCATAAACACCTGTGCATGTTGAAGGGATGAGAAGCGCTCCCAGTTGACCAGTGAACACACTTTGCCCTCATGGGAGGTCCACACCTCCGCCAACATGTCATGCAGAGTCTCCACAGAAGCCTCGCTGACTAACTGCACACGAGAATCTATCGCCTCTCTTCTGTTCTCATAGAAACAGTCAGTGTAAAGATCCAGCGGACATGTCTGTGAGAAGAAAGGCAGATTAGGAAAATTGGTGTTAAATTGAAATCTCAAAATATCAATTTGTGGGGCTTACTTCACCTGGTAAGGATTTCTGAAAACATCTGGAATACCCTCCATAAAAATGATGTCCCAAAGCAGAACACCAAACAATGTTGAGAAGGTTGATCCCTCTCCATGGATTCCTGTTACATTAATAACACGTAATATAAATAACAATAAAATAACACAGAAATATGTTTAATAGGTGAAAGCAAACTGCTTACCTTGGTCAAAGCCTTGTTGACGGTAATGTGCTAAAGACAGGTCTTCCACAGAGCATATTATGGTGGCATCAGCACCCTCTTCCCCAACTCCAATTGCTGGTAAAAGAAACCTAGATTTCCCCATGCCCCCCTCATGGGGGAACAGCTGTCCCCGAATGGTCACCTGCAGACAAAGGTACAATCAGTATTTCATACATTTACATTTTTCATTCAAAAAGATATAAAGAATATAAAATATACATGAGGTTATCTGGCGTTGCATTTATTCACCATTGACAGAGAAAGTAGCTAATGGGTGTGTGTGTTACGTTTGCATTTGTTAAGTGTGTATGTGGTTCAGGTTCCATGGCATGAAATGTGTGTATCTTTAAAGATAATATCCTCCCTGTCATCTAACAAACTGAGTGTTGAGAAACAGGAA
Source organism: Eleginops maclovinus (assembly GCF_036324505.1). NCBI lineage: Eukaryota > Metazoa > Chordata > Actinopteri > Perciformes > Eleginopidae > Eleginops > Eleginops maclovinus. Next base: position 10,148,621 of record NC_086350.1, on the reverse strand, counting down.
AGAAAAAGAAATCAATAGAAGTAGAAGAAGAAGAGTAGAATATGTTTGTTGGGCTTGAGGTGGTAAGACATGTAACAACATTTCCGCTCAGCAAATTTTATTATTGCTGTGATGTTCTCTTGATACTTGACCGCACTCTCCTCTCTAGCTGACATAGTGAGTGCCTTACTGCTCTCTGTATTCATATTTGTCAGTGCTCCTAGTGAAAGTATGTTATGAGGAAGTTAGAAACATAACATTACACTCAGCCTATTACTCCAATACATTTCATATAGATTTTAAATTGTGATTGTTCTTAATCAGTCTATATCCTAATCAAGATACATTTTGTTTTCATTGCAAATCACTTGGCTCTTGAGCGGTGCTAGACTCACATGTGTGACATCTTGCACTTGAATAGTGGGCATGTCATTCAGTTGCAGGTGATGCTTCTTCAGGCTGGCAGACTCTTTCATCCTGACAGCTCTTTGATGAAGAGACAGTTTATGTCCAGTACGCACCAGAGGGTCTGACATCCCATCTCTGATGGCACAGATAGCCTAAGTGAAATAGGAAAAGAACACTGTCAAACAAATAAAAACGCAATAGGTATTGTTGAGCACTCAAGTACTCACACAAAGAGATACATGATTAAATGGAACCACAGGTAACGGTGCTCACCTGCTCAGGTTTTTTAAGGTGCTGTTGAAGGTTTAGTGCCAGTCTGTCCCACCATCGGCCTCGGCTGTCAGGACAGTAAACAGATTGCGACAGTAAGGACTGCAGCTCCTCTACTGCTTCCTATAAAACAAAAGAAGACCCATTGTGATGAACCCCTGTATACACACGTTACCCTTTAAAAGTACTTGAATTTGATTCTAAATGCGAGTGGACAGGGTCAGAAAACCTCATAGCAACGTAGCCTTTGTGAAATCTCCACCCCTCTGGATAAGATCCGAGTGTAAGCCCATCCTGTAGTGAAGCTGCGCAGGAACACAGGCAGCTCCTCCTCGTGACTATCCAACAAACACAGTGGAAATATTGGCATTAAACAATATCCAGGGATTGTGTATCCTGGTTTTAGACTGAAGCAAAAAGATGTATGTCACCTGAGGTCATGGTCTGTCTTCAGCTCCTTCCAGACACTTTTGGCCGCAGTGTAGAGCTCCATGGCCTCTTCCCACTGACCTCCCTGCATGGCTGTAACTACCTCCTGCAGGGTTCGCATGGATGCTTCATATCTGGTGCGATAGATGGAATCATGAGTATTAATTAGGTCTGTAATGGTTCCTGTATTCCTACCAAACTGTCACAGCACGGTAAATATAGGCACACTCAGAATATTTATGTACTTGATGTTAAAATGTAGCCAATGTGAAACTTATAAAAACACTCCTAATGCAAATGTTTTAATTTGTATATTTTGGAGGATAAGCCTTTCAGGTTTATGGCCTTTAGTGACTTGTTGTCTTCTGGAAAGTCTTGTGCATTGCACTGCTGTCTATCTAAAAGAAATGAAAAGAAATCTAGCCTTATGGATATGGAGTTTTTCCACTGTACACCAAAGTGGGGCACATAATCCTGAGTATGACTTTAACTGTGACTTCAACCTACAGTTCCAGCCCTAATATGTGTTCCTGGCTATCCCACATAGATATGATGCAATAAACTAAATTTTAGCTCTTTGTGAAGGTCCTCACCTGATAAGATCCTCTCTGTCCTGGAACACCTTGGCTGAACGCTGCACTGTGTAGTCTGGGAAGGCCAGGCGTCCTGAGTTAACCAGCAGGATGGTGAACAGCTGGCTCTGCCCACCAGCTGCCGTCTCCTCCTCCTCCAGGGTGTCCGTCAAAGAGAAGAGAGAAGGATTCGAGAAAAGACAGCCCGAGCACCGCGACAGAGGCGGACACAGGAACTTGCAAGCTGCTTTGCCCTTTAAAAGGTAAGAGGGAACATGGGTGAGGTCATTACTGCTACTAGAACTTTCAATGCACACAATGTGTTTGATCATCTCACCTTTTGAGGATGACAGCCCCAATGTGGTTCTGAGCAGGGGACAGAGAGAAGAGCGACTTTTGCCTGCTCAAACGAAGAAGTCCATCGACCAACTGCTGTTTCTGAGTCCCGGAATTGCCCAGATGGAAAGTCTTAGCCAGAGATTTGAGTTCGGGAGCTGGCAGGAGATCCAGAGTCTCCCCCAAGTCCTGTAGGTCACGCTCTATCATTTTCAAAACCAGCAGAGATGAGCATTAACGAGATGAAACTATCTTTTTTATTTTTTATGATGTGGTGGTTACAGCAGGATAATATACAGTATGTTCTTATACATACTTTATTCATATAGCTCTTTTCAAAACAATTTTACAAAAAAGAGTGGTACTATACAACTTAGCTAAAACTGTAATTATATAATAAATCAACAACATCATACGTAAATATACATTTGCCAAATAATTCAAGAGGTGTGTCAAAATATAGTATTAGATATAATTTACCTGACTGTAGAAAACCAGCTTCAACCAGCTCCTGAGCAACAGGTCCAAGATCACTGCATATCTCTTCATAATCCAGTTTATTAACTTGGAGCCACTTCAGTTTCCTCTGGAAGAGTCTCACATAAAGCTTCTGGCCCATGACTTTGAGAGGAGAAAAAACATGTGAGTGACTAGGCCTCACTTAAAATGAATAACAATAACAGAAGGTGCAGCTGAAACAATCTGCCTACTAATCAGAGAGTGGATTGTAAACTATTTTGGTAAACTAATAATCTTTAATAATGTAATAATATTTCATGCAATGTGATTGTAAATGTGGTTTTCAGTCTCTTCAATACGAAGAATTCCTGATTTTTATAGTTTTAAAACTATTTTGTCATTGTGTAAACCATACAATTAATCGATTAATCCCCAAGAATTAATCGGCAGATCACTCGATAATGAAATATATGGTTAGTTGCAGTGCTAGGATTTATATCAGCTTACCTGAGAGTTCCTTAAATGCATGTATGAGTGACATGTCATCCTGGTTGAACAATGACCTGTCGTCCTCATTCTCCAGTACAGCCTGTAGTACGGTCAGGAAGTTACGAAGGTAGTAGGGAAGCCGTGGAGGAAGAGATCCATCGACTGATTGGTCACTCGTGATGTTCTCAGCAACAGACTCTGACTGTGTATCACTTTTGATCACTGCAGGACCTTTCTCATCTGTTTCTTCTGAAGTCAGAAGGGGGTCACAAGTAGTGGTAGATGGTACCTCAGTTTGAGGCTTGTCTGTTTCCGTCATCTCTGCTTTAATGTCACTAGAAAACACCTCCTCTGGCTCCACATTGCTCCCCCCATATTTTGCTTTCTTTCTGAGCCCGACACGCTGCCAGTTGGAGGTATTCTCTTCTTTTTCTTTGATAGTTTAGAGGATGAAGACGGCAGCTTTGGAGTAACCACTTTCTCAGATTTAGGAGCTTTGCGTTTAGGATAAGGTCTTTTGTCTGAAAAACCTGATATATCTTCCACTGCTGCTGGAGAATCAGTACTAGCGTCTGTGAGGTCAATGACTGTTACATAATTTTGTTTCTCTTCTAAAGTCTGAATATTCTCTTTCTGTGAGCTGCTGAGGGTCTCAGAAGAAGAACAACATATCTCCTGTTCAGTATCCATTGGTGCCTGTTTATCTCCTGTCTTGGTTCTCTTAGGTGATGTATGACATTTCGTAGATATTTTGGAGGAGAGACTTCCCAGGTCAATCGTCCTGACCACTCTTTTACTTCTCATCTCGCGTTGTGCTTGCTGAGAATCATTCTTTTTGAAGTAAGGGCTGGTCTTGGTGTCTTCGATCTGTTCTTCATTCTTTGGATCCAGCTTTGGGGACTTTGGGGGATTCCTTATGGGTGACAGTTGCATGCTTGGCACGACACTATTACTTGCTGAGGCTGCACCGCTGTCTCCTCTCTCAAAGTTCTGACATTGCAAATCAATGTGCTCATTGATCTTGAATCTTGGTACCAGCTGGCCACACAGGGGGCAGGCCAGCTTAGGGGGGGGCTGGCTGCTGAAGAAGAAACTGATAGGAGTTGTGGTGGCAGGACTGGCAGAAATCCCAGCTTTGACATTGCCTTTCTTCTTACTCTTAGACAATGACAAATTTCGCCTGGGTGTTTCTTTGCTGGCTCTTTCCGTCATGATGCAGGCGGAAGTGGTGAACAAGTAAAGGCTTTCTTAGAAGATTTTCTTTGTTGCATACTATGGTGTGAAAAGGGTCGACAGATCAGTATAGATACTGCTAAGTGCTAATGGATCTGTTTGGCTAACTCAACACAAAAAAAACACTGTATTTTATACTACTATACACATGTAGCTTTGGTGGTTCATACATGCATTAGAAAGAACGCTAAACCACTCATATATAAAAACTGTCAATTAAAAACAGAAGCTAACATACCGGTGGAAGAGAAGAGCTGCACGATAATAACAATCCCGCTTCCCAGGCTTAACCAGCGGAAGGCAGATCCCCTGCTAAGGATGTACTAATCGATCCCAACTTCATCGATATTTCTTAACCACCTATTCGCAAATAAGATAAAGCAAACATTCCAACCTCAAATTATTAATATTTATTGAGGTGTATTTTTAAGTAGTCAGTGTTACTATAATGCAAAAAATAGACAGTGTTTTTACATCGTGAACTGCTCCTTTAATTTACTGTAAATGTGTTGGGAAACTAATATTTGTAAGGTTTTTTTTACTAATGATAAGATAGTAAGATAAGATATACTTTATTGATCTCAATTTGGGAGTTGTTTTCGTTACAGCAGCAAGTAAACACACGATGTAAAAATGAAAAGAGTATACTATAAATAAATAAAAACCCCGACATAAACATAAAATAGAAACATCTCAAAATAGAAAATAAAAACAGAACTTTAAAGTTATATATATATATATATATACATACATACACGATAACAGTCAGTTATTTAGGCGTATGTTTGACTCTGTGCTCATTATGCCTTTCATTGTCATTTGTTAGGGGACCGAGCAGTGAGCACATGATGATGGGGGTGTGTTTTTCCTACACAGGTTCCTGGGCTGCTGTGCGGCTTTTATTCAAAAATCACCATTCCGGAGAGCAATCTGATGTGATCAGCACACGGGCATTTTACAAGGAGGTGCGGCCAAGAGGACCGATGTTGGTAAGTGGCACATAGCATTGTCTGTATGGATGGGGAAACATGTATTTGTGATGCACATAGGCCTCTTCGTCTTGAGATAACAGAGATGAGGACAATGCTGCTGGATGTGATCCTCTGGTACAACGTCAGCCCATAAACTGGATGTCAGCATGATGCAGTCTCGATGCTTCAAATCAAGGTCGATGTGAATTACAGCAGAAGGAAAATATTTGGTTGAGGATGATGAATTCAGCAGAGTGTGTGTGCAGGGAGTCAGATCAATCACTGCGTGCTATATGCGCAGGAAAACCATATATCTGATTGTCTTATCGATGTTTAAGCAGATGGGAATGCGGCGTCCACTTGTGGGGAAACCGGAGCCACCACAACATCCACTCCTGCAGCTGCGGCAAAAGTTAATCATAATAGGTTTATTAAATACCTCTACAAAAATGTGAAGGGCAGGGCGAAATGCGTGAAATCGCCATAATGACCCTTATGGTTTTTAATTAGCACTTCAGCACCATGGAGAGGTCATGATTAGGTCCGCGTGTAAGAGCCTATTGGAGGTGATCTGGGGGGATAAGGTATTTGTATTCACAACACCATAATCTCAGATGCATTGTCATCAGATCAACACCGTGAGTGGTTAGGATTTATTGTGTTTAATGTGATAAATAATAGCACAATCGTACTGTTTTTTCCCCAGTTCAGCCTCAAGCCTTCATGATTCATGTTTAGATCAGGGTGTTGACATGTTGGAACTGGGCGGATATCAGCCCACTGTGTTCAGTGTGATAGCTCATATACTGACAGAAAGATACTATTATGTGTTTACGCCTTAAATATCACACTGAGAACCAAATTAAGCATTTAAGTTGATATTTGGCTTATCTTTAGTCTAAAATGATAACATAAAATAGAGTAATGGATCCAAGGAAGGCCTAATTAATAAATGAGTCAGTCTAAATCACTGTATTGATCCTTAAATGTATTTTCTGTTTGTCATTTTAAATTGATGAATTTTATTTGTAATATATTTTTGTTGGTGTAAAGCTACACATTGTAGGGCTGCAACAAGCTATTATGTTATTCATCTGTATTTTCTTTGGTGCATTTCAAATACTGTTTATAAAACTCATCACATTACAAAACTCAAATCTCTTCTAAAGACATGGAAGTGTTAGATTCAAGAGACTTGAACCAGTTCATTTGGGCATTTTTTAAGTGGTAATTAACATTTTTGCAGATTATTTTTCTATCAATCGATTAATCATCGAATAATAAATTGACCTGGAGTTTGAATCTGGTACACATACTAAGCGCATTATATAAATGCATCAGAGATAAGTTTGTAAGGGAGAATATAATTTAAATTGAAAAATGTACAATGACTTTACATAATAAAAACATCACATGCAGCTGGTCTGACTCACTTGAAAAAAATGGTTTTGTTGCACGATTAGAGCAGATGCAACAAAGCAAGAGGACAGATTACAAACAACCTCAGCAGTCATAGACAAACAGAGTCAGATGGTGCATGTTGGTGCTAAATGGTATTGAAGTAATGGATGTACATTATTATGACTTCATACTGTAGTTGGCCTGTTTGACCTTGAAGTAGGGATTGTGTTAGTAATGTAAAGAAAATATATTTACTCTAATATAATGTTGTTTTAAATGTTTGTGCTAGTTTGGAAACTAACCTGTGATCATATGTTATCTGGTATATTGTTTGTGCTTGAGAGATGCTCCAAAAATGTGTAGTTAGTGTGTGTACAGGGTTTTCTTTAATGGTAAGCTAGAGAAAAAGTTGTTTTGCTGACAAAGAATATTAATGTCTTTAATAATATGTGTATTTATAAAAAGAGATAGGCATAACATGTGGCAGTTCATTTTTACAGTACTTTGGTGTCAGTGAAGACATTTAACAGTCTGTAAAAGATACATTATCTTTTAAAACTTAACATTTGTTCAATGTTTCTGTTTCTATGTTAAAAAAAAGGCAATGTGCTGTTAAAGGTGTCAAATGAAAATGTAGCATGAATGATGCATCGCAGAGATTTAATTGTGGTTATCTATTATTGTTCACAGGGTTGAAGGTAGTGGGTTTAAAGGCCAGTTATGGTTCATGGAAAAAGGCCAGGAACCATCACCAAAATATTGGCCCCAAGCCCTCCACCGTGCTCCGGTCCAGGAGTCACAGAACAGAGACAAGAAGAGCAGCGAGGTTTGGTAAAGGAGGCGTCTGAGAAATCACAGTGTACCTTGAAGGATGAAAACAAAGACCAGCTGACTCCTCCTGTTCCTGCAAGCCACTTTTACTTGAGTTGTGACCCTAGTCCTGAGGACATGGAAGACACCTGCTCTGAGTACGACAACGTGGGCTCTGATGTGGAGCAGGACTATGATGAGGTGCTGCGTTTAAACAGAGAGGGCGTTGTGGACGCGAGGTTCTACAAACAGTACTCTCCTGAGGATGGTGGCTATATAAAGCATGCAGTAGGCGATAATATTAATGAGAGCAGCAGTGCTGTTGACCAGTTTACTCCCAGGCCTGGACATGGCATAGAAATATGTGAGGGATCACAATCAGACACTAAACCTCACAAGACGGGCCATGGATTTAGGTCGCATTGTGCTCCGACTGCTGTGGATGAAGCAGAGAGGGAGGTGAAAAAGTGCCAGGAGAACCGTTTTTTCTTCAGCGACGGCGATGAAATAGAGGAGGTGTTGGACGGGGCCAAATTTATAGAGGATTTAGAGGAAGAAGAGAACACAGATCAAAGGAAGACCAGCGTTTATCAGGACAAGGAGAATGAAAGAGTTAGAAAGGGAGGAGATGAAAGGAGGAGAGAAGATGACACTCGAGTGGCCAGAAACCGTAATATCCCCATGGTTAGTAGGAAGTGTGAGGAGTCTCACATGGTTTCAAAGGAGAGGGAGAGGCAGAGTAAGGGAAGAGGGAGGAGGGTAGCAAGTGAGGACATGGAGCCCATTGTTACTGGGATCAAAGGATGCACGACCAACAGCAGTGAACAGCGTCCAAAGACTTTGTCAAAGGACAGCAAAAAAGCTGTTGTGAGGACCAAAGCAAGGTCTGGTTCCAGTAGGCAACATCCTCCCCCACCACCTCGTCATGCACACGCACTGCCTCCTGCCGACCCCCACAAGGCCCCGCCTCGCAGAGAGACTCCTCCTGTTCCCAGACCCAGTCCCTCCTCTGCCAACAGCCAGGAGAGTGAACCCAGGGTTATAAAACCATCCTTGGCTCCTCATCAAACACCAGAACCACAGAGGGAGCCTCTTGAGGACAGGCAGAGACGGCCAGAGAAACCACAGCAGGTAACCAATGCAAATAGGGCAGGTCTTTTTCAGATCCCATCCATTGGGGCTTGTGTTTTGTTCTGCACAATCTACATCCACTGTGTCCTAGAGTGGTTGCAGTAAGATCTTAAGTACATGCTTTGACATGAATAGCCTCTTTCCCCATGGGGTTATCGTTTACAAAGGACAATAGGAAACATTTAAATCAAGGCATGCCAAAGTTATAACCGATGTTTGTATACAACAGGGGGAGAAGCCGAGCACAGCTGTGTTACCTGAGGATGTGCCGGAGCAGCCGAGGAGGCCTCAGACTCCAGAGCCCCTCCCTGCAGAGGACAGCAACACACCCAAGGTGAAGACTTTTTACAAGAACAAAAAGACTGTGTTTCATTGATGACATCCAAATGCTTTTTAATGTGTATAGTTTGAGGGAATAAGTCTGTAATTTCTCCATCTTTAAAACTTCATTTCTGGATTTTCCCACTATAAGAAGACTTTTCTGTATTCCGCTTATTAAAGGAAATTACAGTTTACTTACTTAATTGCACTAGAACTTTTATTTTCTTATTTTCTTGGTATTAATAATTATCTTTAATATGCTTTTATAAAATATTTACTATGATTAACTGATATGTATCTCCGGTATTTTTGACATACCAATGCAGTACAATTGAAGGCTAATATTGACATGCTTTTTTAAAAGAACACACAGGAAGCTGCTTCTTTCCCCAGCTTTGAGGATGGTGATTATCTCAGACTATTCTTATATTTCATAAATCTTTCCAGCACATTAAAAATGTTCCCACTGAGAGCCTTTTGTTTTTTGCATAGTCCCAGGTCCCTGTGAGCCAGAGGATCTTATTGATGGGATCATTTTTGCTGCTAACTACCTTGGCTGCACTCAGGTGTTGTCAGACAAAAACCCATCCAAGTCTGTCCGTATGTCCCAGGCCCATGAAGCTGTCAGTCGCATCAAGGTAATCGGCCTCTTCAGGGAGTCATTAACATCCATTGATTTAGTTTATACATATTTGACTTGCTAAAGAGGTTGCTGCATGCTTTCTTATTTTCTGGTCCTTGTGTTAAGGACACATTTATTAGAAAATTATGACACAACACAAGTTGCCTTTTAATCTTCAGCCATCAACTTGATTCCAAGTGCTATCAGTGTGTTTGCAGGTTGAAGAATCAATATTGTTGCATCTTGGTAAAACAACAAGGTAGTTGTTCAGCACTGGAAGTGGGTATGCTCCAGAAAGGCATTTTACTTTGGATTTGAATGGGATTTTTACCTGTTATTTCCAGCTGATTTATTTTTGAAGGGTATACCATGCAGTAGGGTCCTTTCTTGGCCACATGGTTGAGCTGTTGCATACATTTCTTTCTCAGCCATCCATGTTAGTGTCTTTAAAATGAACTAAGAGTTTGTCTAGTAACACACAAGTACTACAAATATTAACTGCTGATTTAAACAATCTATTTTTTTTTCAAAGAGCCAAGATGAAGACTCTCAAATGATGACAGAAGTGGACCTTTTTATCTCCACCAAAGCTGTCAAAGTGCTGAATGCTGACACACAGGTTAGTAACTATTCTGTGTTCCCTTGTGTGTTAAATCTAGCACACAAGCTTCCCTTCTGTGTTAAATCTATATATCTAAGTAATGATTGCCATTATTGTTGTTCCATGCAGGAGACAATGATGGACAGTGCCTTGCGGACCATTTCCTATATCGCAGACATTGGCAGTATTGTGGTTCTGATGGCTCGGAGGCGCCTGTCTCAGGCCTCTTCAGAAGATTTCTCAGAGTCTCCTGATTCTCCCGGCGAAGGAAAGAGTCAGTACAGGATGATCTGCTATGTATTTGAGTCTGAAGATGTGAGTATTTGCTGCTCATCTGAAAATACATTTTGGGTTTTGAGTATATGCATTAGTTTTATATTAGATGTTTGTTGCGTGGTCTGTATAACATTGTGATCTTCCTCACCTCCTTGCTGTTGTCAACTGGGATAGCCTTTCTGCTGAGTAGTTTCCCTAAACTCTCCCCTTCCCACAGGCTCAGCTCATTGCACAGTCCATCGGTCAGGCCTTTAGCGTGGCCTACAGAGAGTTCCTGCGAGCCAACGGCATCAACCCGACCGACTTGAGCCAGAAACAATACAGTGACATCATCAATTCCCAGGAAATGTACCACGATGATCTCGTCCATTTCTCAAACTCTGACAACTGTAAAGAGGTGTGATATTTTTTCCCTATGGGTTCAGGTGATTTGTGGATGAGGACGGATGGATTTCCCTCAACTTAATTCGCTGTACTTGCTAAACCCTGGCATATGAGAAAATATAATGCTTCAAAATGATTGAAAATGCTTTTTCTTGGTTCCAGCTGTATGTGGAGAAGCAAAAAGGGGAGAGCATTGGTGTGGTGATTGTGGAGTCTGGGTGGGGCTCCATCCTGCCCACCGTCATTCTGGCCAGCATGCTGAACAGTGGCCCTGCAGCTCGCTCTGGAAAACTCAGTGTCGGGGACCAGATTATGTCCATCAATGACACAAGTCTGGTGGGTCTGCCACTGGCAACCTGTCAGGGCATCATCAAGGTACCGCATCATGGATTTAACATATTCCCATCTTCTTTCATTCTTCTAAGGAAATATCACTAAACAATGTCCTAGTTGTTTGTTAATGCTACTCAAACTCGAGTGAATAGTGCTTTTGTTGCAGATTACTTTCAGTATTAGTATTTTAGCAGCACCAGCTATAAAGGATCAAATAAAAAGAAACTGCATACTTACTTAATATGTATTTAAACACTACTTTTTTGCTACAGGTATTACCCATCAGTAGGATGAATTCTCAATATCTTAAAATCGTGAACATTAATGGGTTTATATTTATTTTTTGGTCCAGGGTCTGAAGAACCAGGTGAAGGTAAAGCTGAGTATTGTGAGCTGCCCTCCTGTCACCACCGTCCTCATCAAGAGACCTGATCTCAAGTTTCAGCTTGGTTTCAGTGTGCAGAATGGCATTGTGAGTAAGCCTTTGTTGGTATGAAGCATGGCACTTTAGGTTGAGGCTTTGGCAGCTTCTGAAGAAAACCACTGTTTCTTAAGTGAGTGAGGTTTGGGCTGTAAACTATGCAGTTACTTACAGTGTGTATTTTTTCACACCCTCAGATCTGCAGTCTGATGCGAGGTGGCATAGCTGAGCGAGGCGGTGTTCGTGTTGGACACAGGATCATTGAGATAAATGGTCAGAGTGTTGTTGCCATGGCACACGAGAAGATTGTTCAAACCCTGTCTGTCTCAGTGGGTGAGGTAAGAACACATCATGCAACAAGATGGCAATTTTCCCTGACTACTGCATCACACAAGTCGCTGTAGCATGCAGGCCTTGCAAAGTTATGCCTCCAGATTAGACATTAGTTCAAGGCACAGCGTTTTTGGTTGCATAAATTACTTCTGCATGCATGTAATCAACAAATGAAATTAGTAAATACCTTTGGTTAAATCTTTACATTTGATTGCAAATGCTGATAAAACACAAACAAGTGAGCAGATGAGTGATCAATGTTGGAAAAAACTTGCCTTGTCAAAAATGAAGCATTATGTAACTCCAGTCAGACTACACATCTCCAGGACACAAATCTATGTTGTTTTTCAACTCAAATGTATTTAAATTAAAGTTCATATACTCATCTAGCCGTATGTGGATGCTTTGATTCAAAAAACATTTTGGGAAAATCTGCTCATTTACTGTTTTTGCTGAGACAGGAAGTTCGATATCTGGCTGGTTAGCTTAGCTTAGCATAAAGACTGAAAATAAGACAAGCTAACCTGGCTCTGCAAAACATTTAACAAAATCCACCTACAAGCAACTCTGAAGCTAATTTTATTAACAAGTCATCTTTGTTTAATACACCATCAAAGTGTGAAACAAAACATTGACGTGACGACAAGGCTCCATCCATCCATCCATCCATCCATCCATCCATCCATCTTTGACAAGGCTCATGGAAGTTAATAAGCCAGGAAATGGTTAACCACATAAACCTTTGTAAAACCACAATGTTTAATTTCTACTCTTGGGTATTTGTACAGATTAAACAACTCGACACAACTTGTTAATAAGTGAGCTCAGAGGTGCATGGCCTTGTTTTAGTCTTTTTGGTAAGCTAACCGGAGGCTAGCAGTATCTAGCATCTATATCATGCAGATGTCCAAGATGAGTCATATCAACCTTCTCACCTAAATCTCAGCAAGAGAGTGAATAAATTGATGCCTAAATTCTTAGATTAAAGCCAGAGCAAAACAAACTGGTTGTTTTTGTGAACATTTTCTTACAATATACCAAGTTTAATACAAGGTAAGTTTTCTTTATCAACCATTCTTGGTCTGATGAAGCTGTGAAAATGATGTGCTGTTATGTGAGTTTATTTGCCCCTATTTATCACAGTATATGTCTCCATTAAAGCCATAGAAGCCTATTCTTTGTCAGTAATGAATTCAAGGTCTCCTGTGAGTTTCTGATGGCACAGAAGGGAGTAAATTAGGCCAAGATTCAAGTGATTATGACTGTGCCTCTATAAACGTGCCCTTAAGTTGATAGTGTAATTGTCCCCACTCCTCTTGTCTCTGCCTCTCTGCCAGATCAACATGAAGACGATGCCTGCCGTGATGTTCAGACTGCTGACGGGACAGGAGACGCCCCTCTACATTTAGAGACCGTGCATGGATCGGCCCACTGTAGCTCTGCATGTCTTGCTGTGTTGAGGCGAAGGACATGGATGATGGACTGGTAGCTCAGTGGGACGGGGATAATTTATTTTTCTATCATTTTATTTTCCCGGCCTCTTGTTGCAAAGCTGTAAAGAACATCCGGTTCTCATTTTCAGGTTTTATCTTGAATTACATTGTCATAATGGCCTTACAATGTGAATACTCTGTCTGTAGTACTGTACGTGAGTTTCTGGTGTTGAAGAAAAGTAGCTTTAAGGTCACGATTATTTTCTTATGAAGAGATAAATTAGTACATTTATTTTTTATTTAGTCATTTTTATAATGTGTATGGAGTTACAAAATGTACTTATACTGTAAATACTTTGGACTACTCAAGGACTTGGTTGGAAAGGCCATATTACTCCTACAGTATATGCATGTTATTATGAAGAATTACTGACCAGGGATTCTTTCTCAATCTGACATGATAATCTATTAAAATAAGTATTAAAAATAAGATGATAATATGCTGTACAAAAGCTTTGTGTATTACGGTGATGCTGAAGGCCAAAGACACAACTACTTTTCAAAGACTTACAGTATCGGTGATTATTACCTTTACCAGAGCAAACAATACAAGAGTGTATCAAAATATACATTTCTGAATGAATGTAATGTTATAACACACCAAGAATACAATCTCACTGATGAATGTTTGTTGTTGTTTTTATTTTATTGAGGTGTTGCAGCAAAAAAGGTACTTACGAACACACATGACAACGTATATTTCCATGGGGCCCTGTTATGTTTTGGGGGGTTTTCCATTTCCTGTAGTGTTTTATACAGGTTTTTGTGCATTTCAATGGTCTGAAAGAAGAAGAAGGATACCCTTAATCGTCTCACAGAGGGGACATTTTACATTCTGCATTTGACCCATCCTGGTGTGAGGGGCAGTGGGCTGCCATATGTACGGCGCCCGGGGAGCAGTGTGGGAATGGTGCCTTGTGTGCCTTTCGAGGACTTGAACTGGTGACCTTCCAGTTCCCAGGCCAAGCACTTTGCCACCACTGACAAGGCTAAATTCTCTAAAGTGATTTCCTCTCCCACACATAATGATATCCCTATGTAATACTTGGGCTTCTATAGCACTCCAACACAATGTTTGTGAGTAAAGGGCGGGACAGCTCTAAGTGGTTGACCAATCACAACAGAGCCAGTTAACCAATCAGAGAAGACTGGGCTCTGGTTTAAGACAGAAGCATGAAAACACGTCACATTAAACGAACAAAACACAAATATAAACCTGAACATTTGCATAGGGCCCCTTCAAGAGATTATTATTCTTAACCAGGCAGTTTGCAACTCATTCTGCTTCTATTTTTTTCACATTCATTTGGATCTTAGAAACTGTGAAATAAGGATGCTTTAACCCGAGACATTGCTTAAGAAGTATCCTCTAATAAAACAACATGCCGTTGCCAAGGTAACGTGAATGCGAATCATGAATTCTGAAGAAAATTATCAAATTAATTATTTGACTCTTTTTTCCTTTGTCATGAAAACGAAGTTGACAGGCCTATAAAACCTGTTTTGATCACTGTATACAGACTGCATGGATCCCATACAACTTCTTATATTGTTCCTACAACCATCGCACCATGACAATGTACTTCACAACTATGTACAGTTCAATCATTTATAACACTTTACAGGCTCACAACAATAATCAAAACAGATGAGTATTGAGGGACATAATCTGTTACACATTCAGCAAAAAAATATCTTCAAGTATTGGCTGGAGAATCTCCCTGAGGGAAGGCAGGATGACTTCATATATGTTCCTAAAACACAGAAACAAAATCATCTCAGTGAACACTTTCTTAAATGTTATATATGGACATAAAAGTGCAACACTCAGGATTCAGGAGTTATTTGCCGTGGGGGCCATAACAGCAGTGATTCATTTTATTCCTTATTAATACTGCATTTGCCACAGAGCTGAATATGTATTCGGCAACAATAAATGTATATCAAAGTCAAGTCTTGCAACATATTCATAGAAGGTGTCGAAAAGAGGTATTACACTCTAATTATTGCCACCTTACCTCTGTGACTTTTGTTGACAGCGGTGAAATTGTCACTCCATCAAGAAAAACTGCGTTAAGGTAGCCCTCCCCATAAGAAACATCCTCATCTTCATAACTGTCGACGCCAACACTGAAAGCCTCTTTCATCTTCTCTGGTATAAAAAAGTGCAACAACATCACAAGAATACCTATGATGGTGCACAGCAAACCTGAAAAACATTTTGATAAGTAGAAATCATCACAGCTGTTTGACAATTTACATTTGAATACATACAAACAAATGAAATAAATGTGCAGCTTATTATCTTTACCTGTTACCAGAGCCAGCCAGAATGAATGGCTGTACTGTGCTTCAAATGAATCTGATCCTATGGAGAAAACACACGGAGGTGCGTTCATGATAGTGGAGAAGGAGGCCATGGAGAAGAAGATGAAGGCAGCAGTGGCCATCATCATGTACCCAGCATACAGAATGACCGGCATGGAGAAGAGGATATTGGCAAGAATCCAGCAGCAGAAAGCCGTCCTGTGAAAGTGTGCAGATGTTTTGATTTCAGATACTTTTACTACAATCTGCCTAAACTGACAGTACTTTAATACTCCAAACTGTGTGTCGTTATTTAATGTTACCAGAGGGTTGCAGAGGCGTATCGTCCAGAGTATCTGTACTGAAAGATGAGTCCACATGGGTTGCTCATGGTGAATTTTTCAACGATGTACAGGATGGGGTTGGGTAAACCTTTCTCAAGAGCTTCCTCATACTCCTCTTCAATAGTGTCATGCCAGCTGAACATCTCATTGTAGTCTATGGTCTCATTGAACTGTACAATGGGATTCCCTGAGGGAGAAAACAGGAGTACATTTATGACACCTAAATCACATATTTCCCACAAAAGGTTGTTGTAGTTTGTATGTTTTATGACAGATCTTGCAGGAATATATTATCAGTCTGTTGAGGGAACATCTGGATGAAAGTTGTTGAGGTAAATTATTAGTGTATGAGTGTATAATACACATTTCTGCACAACAGCAGCCACACTGACTCACCCTTCAGTGTCACGTTAATGCCGTGCAGTCCAACATGCAACCCGATGTCAGCATTAACCACTGCGTCGCTGAAAGACTTATAGGTGGCATTAGTGGTCATTCTTGCCTCAGCCCAGTCGTCGGTGTAGTTGAGCGCTGCAGAGAAAAGACACAAAGGTGAGGGATGTTGGCACGGAAAGGAAAATCAGTGATTTATTCAACGCCAATGACAAGAATATATAACTCACCCACTAACACAGCACCTATGAACAAGCTGATGACTATTCGAAACATCCAGAACAGCCTCTGAGTGGAAGGTAATGAGCAGGATCAAAATTATTTCAGGTACATTGAATTAAAAAGGAGACAATCATCCTGAGGTTTTTGCAGTGAGTAAAAGTTGATCTGATGCTGTAAACTCACCGACTTCCCTCGTATCCCTGGCAAAATGATAAGAAGACTGAATGCTAGCAAAAGAAAGACTAGAATTATTGTGATCAAACGGCCACTGAAGAGGAAGGAGGATCTTTGTAGAGGGTAGAATGGGTAAATGTCATCGAAG
The DNA here is from genome assembly GCF_036324505.1 of Eleginops maclovinus. NCBI lineage: Eukaryota > Metazoa > Chordata > Actinopteri > Perciformes > Eleginopidae > Eleginops > Eleginops maclovinus. Next base: position 10,131,761 of record NC_086350.1, on the reverse strand, counting down.
AGAGTCATCTTAGCGCCTTAGCTGAGACTAGAGAGTTTAACAGAGAAGACAGTGTTAGTTGAAGGGTTCTCAGTTTCCTTCAGATACAGAGATAGCTGCTCTTATTTCTTACAGTAGATAAGGATGGGACAATATTACTGCAACACGCCACATAATTAAGTAAAATGCCTAACTCGGTCTAATATGTCTGACTCATGTAATATCATCTATATTCCCTGGTACTGCATATCTTTTTCGCAAATAAATGCATCTGTATAATGCACAAAGTTTTGCAATTGTATACATCCACCTGTTCTCTTAATTGTAATGCATTCATTTGAACCAATGTGACAAACAAAACCAATCAAAGACACAGAGAAAAAAATACAAAAGGTCTTTCTTACCCAAAGTTGAAAGACGAGGACCGCAGAAGAGAGTGTGATTGTTGAGGAAACATACACTTCTTATATAGTGCCAGTCCCCCTTTGTGTCCCTTGTGAGGAGGAGGAGGATGTATTGACAAGCTGTGGAAAAGAGGAGTGATCCAAACATATGACCATTCCCATTTGTGCAACACAGGTCACATGCAGTTTGTGAAAAGCTGTGCTACACATGTAGGCTTTATTGCACTTGTGCTCCTGCTTTGCCACTACATTAAAGCCTCTACACTGGGTAAGACTAAACTATTTCATCTTCTCTGACCACACAAAGAGTGATACAGGAAATAAGACAGTATTTTTGGATGTTTGCAGTTTACAGGTAAGAACAGAATCGAAGTTTTGTTAAATTAAGTTAGGTTTTGGTGTGTATTGAAGCAGACAAAAGGCTGTAGCATTATACTTCCTGACATTTATATCTAGTCTATGCTAAACAAACTAAGTATTTAATGGACATTAAATAGAAATTTGAGAAAGAATATCATTTACCTTCACCCTGTCTCCACTGTTCAGATGTCCTTCACTCTTCTTGGCTGCAGACTGAGCTGAGGAGCATCTCTCGCATCAATGGATTTGCGTAAAAGGGTTTTGAGTATCTGCGCAGCGGTTGGCTTGGTGCTCATACTCACTGAACGTAAGTAGACAGCAGTTGTGCTTCATGCTCAGTCACTTAACACAGCACAGTTAACCTAAAAAAATAGTATTTCAACTCGACCTGTCTTGAACAGATACACGCTGTGAAAACACCTGGGAGGTTCCTCGCTTTGACGGCTGGTACAACAGTTTATGGCATCCTAAACGCGGAGCTGTTGGTGAGTTACAGAGTTTTAAAAGTTTGCACCAGCAACAGCAGCCGCAGCAGTAGCGTGCAGACTTCCAAAACGTACCTAGGATCACTTCACTGTGTTTGTGCTCGCGCAGGCTCTCACTTTGTTCGCCTCGTGCCCGCGGATTACTGGGATGGAGTCTACCAACCTGTCCACGAGCCGCTGCTGCCAAACCCCCGCAGACTGAGCAGCCTGTTGACCGGGGGGCCCTCCGGTAGGCCCTCAGCACGCAACCAGACCGTGCTCTCCCTGTTCTTCGGTAAATATACTGTATATCACGCATGTTGTTGCATTTAAGTGCACTTTGAAAAACAGTCAGAGATACAACATTGAGATACAAAGTAAAAGTTGTTAGGATGCGCCAAAAAGGCAACATGCTATTTTCAACTTAAATCTCACCGACAGTGATGCACACGATTTGTGAGGTATTAGCCTACTTTCATGGTTGCTTATGTAAAAGTATATTTAACTTGCAAATTCCTAAGCATAACATTTTAGAAAAGCATATTACAAATTAAATGTTATATTTGCTGATATTAAACCTATAAAAAGATGAAAATGTCTGTGTTTGAGAGCCCAAACACAAACACAAGTAACATTCAAGCACCAATCTACCAAAACCAAGGTTTGGCCAATGGCTTAAATCTGTTTTTTTCTGCACTTTTTTTAGGTTATCATGTGTCTTTTGAAATATTTGACTCGAGAACACCTGGATGTCCGCCTGAGTTCATGAACATCCCAGTCCCAACGGGTGACCCTGTCTTTGACCCCACTGCCACTGGGAAGGTCCTGCTGCCCTTCCAGAGAGGATTGTGGGACAAAGAGTCCGGCCAGAGTCCCAGTAACCCTCGCACACAGGTATCAGTATAAAACAGAAGGTTTGGTAATGATATCCCCATAATGCTGCCTCCAGATACAATCATTAAACCTGAACACTCTATATCATGTCCAATAGTAGACAAATATTATTGACCAAATGCAACACACACAGGTGAACTTGGTGACAGCATGGATAGATGGCAGCTCCATTTACGGCCCATCCACATCCTGGTCTGACTCCCTGAGAAGCTTCTCTGGAGGGCTCTTGACTTCAGGCTCTGAGGGGAACATGCCATATCATGCAACAGAACACAGCCTCATGTGGAGCGCCGCTGACCCTTCTACAGGAGACCATGGACCCAAAGGTCTTTATGGTGAGAAACTTCAGATCTGATCTTAAACAATGTTTGCAAACAAGTAATATTGTTGTATGGGTGAGTCAGCAGACAGTGGGGTCAATATCAGGGGCATCTTATAAATACATCAGCGCTATTAGTTGCAGAAAAGTGCATTTAACTGACTGTTTGTCATTGATTTACTCGAGAGCACTGTCAAATATAATTTCCTCCTTACCTTGAGTGCAGTACCTCCAACCATATAGTTAAGTGTGATTTATTGAAGCAGGAATGTTGGCTGGAGCTCAATACCAAATCTGGGGAGCTAAGTGACATTTAATGTATGGTCTTTAAGGCCCAAACTCAACAGCAAGGTCTTTTTCCAAGTTCACTATAGTCCAATGTTCTGCCAGTAGAAATTCTCTTCTCATTAAAAGAGTACTTTAGGTTAAAAGGAGTTTATTTTGACACTTGCATACAGGTTAAAAAGGCACATAATAGATCTACAAATCTAAGCAAATCACTCTAAAACCTGGAGGCATAATTGATTTAATTTCTATTACATCCGTTGGTGTGTTTGGCTGGACTACAACTTCAAAACAATCTGGTATGTGAAATATTGTTTTAAACTGTATGTGCTAACAATACCAACTGCTCGATACTTCAAGCAGCGGAAACCAAGCTGCAAGACGTTCTTGCAAATATTATTTGCGCCATGTCTGCTTTGATCGGTGTTGCAGCCTGTGAGGCTTAGTCCAAAGAGGCCCTGTCTGACGTAAGTTATGACTCTTTAATTATTGAGTTAATGGCTTGTGAGGCTCACCACAGTAAATCCCTCTCTGTATAGCATTGAGAAGCAGTGCAGGTGTCATGACACAAGTGTTTTGTTGCTAGTGTTGTTAAAGTTGTGTCGTAATTATGTGGGGCTGAGGCGGAGGATCATCTGCTGTTGTCACCGCTCGGCTGCCACTTCCTTCAAAACATACAGACAATTTATCATTACATTAGTGTTCAGATGTCCTCATCAATCAATGCAATCAGATTGTCACACTGTCTTTAAAGGATTCCACACCACCCTGTATAAAAACGTGTCACATATACAGCCTAGTCTGTGTTTGTCGTGTTGTAGCTGCAGTAATGTGAATTCACATGATGGAAAAGCAGAATTCCCTATAATTTGTGCCATCTTCTGTGTCCAGAGTTGGGAAATGCCTGGGCCAATGAGAACATGTTCACGGCAGCAGAGGGGATTATCTGGTTTCGCTACCACAATTATGTAGCCTCCAAACTGCATGAGGAACACCCAGCCTGGTCAGACGAAAAGCTCTTTCAGAACGCCAGGAAGACCGTTGTGGCCACCTTTCAGGTAGAAGGAAAAGTCTTCGTGTAATCCTCGCGCTACGCAGCTGCTGATTTAATTTGCACTTTGGAGAGAGTGAGGATTCATACGCCAGGTGGTCTTGATTTTCTGGATTTATGGTTTTGCAAATGCATCATCTCTTTGTTGTTTGATTGGTTGAGTCTGTCCACTGCAAAAACTGTTCTGAACATGCTTTACTTCTCGTCTAAATTAAACTCTAGTTTTTGCTATCTGATCATATTTTTGCTCATACCAACAATAAAGGAAGAGTTTAATATATAACAATAAACTATATCACAAAAAATGATGGATGTATTATCATCAAATGTAATGCAATCATGTTGGGTTTTAGTGTGGATTCAAATGCTGCAATAACTTTTATCCCCTTTATGTTTCCACACAGAATATTGCTCTCTACGAATGGCTGCCTGCATATCTTGGAGACAAAAAGCTTCCTCCTTACCCAGGTAAGACTCAGCCGGAGTGCGTGTGCGTACAGGTGGAGGGGAACAGGTAATGCACCAATGACCACAAGCCTTGGTGAAGTGAGCTATCGTTGTTGGTGTTTGACAAATATGTGCTTTGTCAGCAAAGCATCACCCTGAGTCTCCTTCTTCTGCTGAATAAGCAACCGCTGCTGAAGAAAGTTAACAGGACAATGGGCTGATGAGACCAGCACCTTAATCACTCTTCATTTTTATATCTATACTGCTTTTGTTAACGTTGACCATTTTGATTATGGTGTAGGTTGCTATTGATAGGGAATTTATTTATTTGCCCCCTACTTTTGATTATTTTAGCCTTAACGTCTCATGTAACTCCTCGTTATATAGGGACAGGCAAACGGCCATGGGAGAGCTGTTTATGACAAGGCCCTTTATTTTTGCCCTCTTCAGACAATAACAGGACATTTTGTGAGAGTCTTTGTAGTATAATGTTAACTATGGTCTTAGGAGTGGATAAGAATCAGGGACTGGGAAAGAGAACTTCAGAGTTAGTTTGAGCAGAGGCTGTGTCACCACTGTGGCCCATCATAGTCTCTCTCAATCCTCTGGCAGTATCTTCCAATAAATGCTCAGGGTCTTACATCAATTTGAAGTTCTCCAGTGTCCTCCTTGTGTTTCCAGTTCTTTGCTCCTATAAATGTGTCACAGTTATCATGCATGAGTATTATTTTAAAGATAGATAATGTATTATTATGTTTTTATTCCATTGTAATATGCTCAGCTTTATCTGCGCACAGGTTACCAGAAGTTTGTTGATCCGGGGATTTCTCCTGAGTTTCAGGCTGCTGCAATGCGATTTGGCATCACTATGGCCCCACCTGGTGTTTACATGAGGTATTGTTCTTTTTTTCTCCTGGCAAACTGTGAAATCAAAGATCAGTTTGTATAGCGGGTTTTAGTTGAGTGTAGTATTGTCAATGTGTTGTGGTAAACAGTGTCTTTCCCTATCTAAATACATAATGAATAACTAATACGAGATAAAACGTCTCCTTTTTCCTTCAGAAACAGAACCTGCCATTTCCGTAAGACTGTCAACATGGATGGCAGCTTATCACCAGCATTGCGTCTCTGTAACAGCTTTTGGAAACGTCAGGTATATCATTTATCTGCATCTAATTTATGGTATTAAGCGGAATATTATGATTTATTTATGTTTCGTCTTATGTTTCCAGAGTAACAACGTGAAGACGAGCCAGGACGTGGATGAAGTCGTCATGGGCATGGCTTCCCAGATCACAGAGAGAGAAGACAATACTGTTGTGGAGGACCTTAGAGGTGTTTATTTATTATTATTCACTGCGTGTGTGAAGGATCAGGAATAGGCTTATTACCAAGTAGTTTTACACATAAGAAGAATTTGCCTTTTTGCTCTGGTGCAGAAAAGAACCACAATAGTCAGAAAATCTGAAATATAACATAGAAATATACAATAAAATCACTCTACAAATCATTCATTTACACATATATAAGGTAGTTCATTCTTCTAATCTGATTTACACCCTGACAGACTTCATGTACGGGCCCTTGAAGTTCTCGCGGACAGATCTGGTGGCCAGGACAGTCCAAAGAGGGAGAGACTTCGGCCTGCGCAGTTACACTGAGATCAGAAAAGTTCTGGATCTGCCTCCTGTCAAAACATTTCAAGACATAAATCCTAAACTCAACAGCACCAACCCACAGGTTAAATTCTTGTCACAAAGAATGATCAAAATACATAAAAGGTTAAACAGTAATCTTATGGATTAAAGTGTGTAATTGTGTCAAACAGCTGCTACGGGAAATAGCAGAGCTGTACAACAGAGACATCTCAAAACTGGAGCTCTTCCCTGGAGGACTGCTGGAGTCTGTCAGTGCTCCGGGTCCAGTTTTCTCTGCCATAATCCTGGACCAGTTTGAACGCATCAGAAATGGAGACCGCTTCTGGTTTGAGAACAAACAGAACGGGTAAGCTCCTCCCTGAAGGACTTTCACCTGTCATGGTATCTGATCATATGGTATTGTGTGGTTTATCTCATATACTGATCGTCTTATTACAGTTGTTTTCCAGTTTGTTCACAGATGAAGAGATCCAGACGATCCGCAATGTGAACTTTCATGATGTTCTTATCGCTGTCACAAGTGCAGAAGCCGGTGATATACAAAAGAATGTGTTCTTCTGGAAGGATGGTAAATCACGTATCTTATATTTGATTCATTAAACAAGGTTTTTGTTGGAATCAGTGATATAACTATTAAACCATAGATAAAAACACACAACTCTCTGTTGCTTTAGGTGACGCTTGTCCTCAGCCCACACAGCTGGATGCTTCGATGGTCCATCCCTGCACTAATGTGACTAAAATGAATTACTTAGATGGGAGTAAAGCCGGCTTTGTGATATTCATCATTGTTCTGTTCCTATTTCCTGTTGGTCAGTATCACACTCACAAATCCAACACTTTTCGCTCAGCAATAATTCAGATTTCACTCCTCAGCAGTTTTGTTGATGCTTTTTTACTTCCACAGTTAGTTTTCTGGTGGCCTGTATGGTAGCGTATCTACGGAAGTACAGGTACAGGAAGTTCCAGAGAAGAAGAAAAGCTGGTGACAGAACAGAGGAGCCAGCTGTGGGAATTGCTGGTACGAAATCCATCGGATCCTTGAGTGTTGATTTAAAAAAAAACATAATATCCATAAGCCAGGTTTAAAAAACTCACTCAATGCCAGTTTTACATAACTGACTATCAACAGCTGTGAATTAATGCTGCATCGCCTTTCAGCAGCCATTACGAATTCACAGAAGAATCAACACAATTGTAAAACTCAGCTGATGAACTGAAGTGCTAATGACCATCATGATTTATATTCTGTCAGCTACAAAACCCAACTTATTAAACCAGACAAATAAAACTCTTGACAGATGACAGTGTAACCAATCTGGTAGTTTCTGTTATTTTACATCCTGTGCTCATCATCATCCAGAGCCCTGCCTTTCACCTCATCTCATTCTGATTTCGCTCTCCAGCCTATGAGTGGCAGGGCCATAAAAAACCTCTGCATCCTGTCAGCGTGGAGGTGGATGAGAGGAGGAGGCTGCAGGTCTTTGACAGATCTGGGTACGCTCAGCGCTGCCTCAATCTTGGCAACCAGGACTACCTAGATGTGCTTCTCTCCAACGACAGGAACCACAAAGCTCTGCTGCTCAAAGTGTCTAAAGAGTATGACCTGGTGAGGATGGGCGGCGTCAGGTTTTTGATCTTAACAGCTGCAGTCTGATTCAAAGTGTGCTATGAAAGTGTTTTTTGTTGCTGCTGTTGCATCCTGTGTAAGCATAAACATCCAAATAATGTGTTCACATTTAAGATTTTCTGCACATTAAGCACATCCAGTTTCCCCCCTTTTGCAGTAAAGTTGCCTTTTTTTTTTTTTCTTTCACCTTAACTAATCGTTGATACAAGCACGATTCTGCAGATGTACCCAATCTAAATCACTTTTACCTGACTCTAGTCCTGTTTCTCCTTTACTGTCTGCACATCCAGGTGCTGTTTTTTGATGACGAGAGCAAACGTGCAGCATTTGTCAAGCGTCTGCGCCCGGAGGTGACAGACATCGGGCAGGAGATTAGAGTGAAGGAGATGAGAGAGAGGGAACTGCTGAAAGAGGCTTTAACCAGAGAGCAGAGGGCTCAGATTGTGGAAACTTTCATTCGACACGCTTTTTCCAAGGTAACATCAGCCTCTGGATGTTTACCTCATCCTCCGCTCCTCTACAGCGGCAGCAGCTTTAAGCTCGACCACAAAATGGCGTCAGTCCTTGTTTGAGGTCAAATTAGGTCTGACCTCTACCCAAGAGAACTAATTGTTGGTCTTGATGGTGACCTCATGTGTGAAGGACATCCAGTAACCTCAGTCGACGTCATTGATATTACTGATGACGCTATGGCAACATATAATGATCTGTCCCTACTGTGCACAGGTCTTGGAAATCGAGAAGTGTGACGCTGGCGACATGAGCGGCGTTTCGCGCAAGAAAGCCAGAGAGGTCCTCGAGTGCGAGCTGACAGCGTCTGAGTTTTCAGATGCTCTGGGCCTCAAGTCCGACTCTTTATTTGTAGACTCCATGTTCACATTAGCAGATAAAGATGGGAACGGTTACCTCTCCTTCCAAGAGTTTCTGGATGTGATGGTTATCTTTATGAAAGGTAAAATGCATAATCCCATCTGCTAAAATCTGAGAATTTGTACAGACAATTTAGTTTATAGTTAAAAAATCTAAACACTTATGTTTCCAGAATATGTGCTAAAGTGAAAAAAAAACTGAAACTGTTTTCAGAAGCTTTCTAATTAAACTAAATATAATGTGAAGGGATGATCTATTGTGACTGTCCAGCTGCGAATAATCAACAAAAGACATTTGGAAATTGATTAAGTAAATAAATGAAATAATCTGATCGTTAATAGTCCATTTCATTAAAGGTTTTCTAAACTAATGTTAAATAGATTTAGACATCTAGGAGTGAGCAATAGACTACATGACTAGCATAGCTGATATTTGATAAACTGTTAAAATCATAAACCAGTAAACAGTATTACTCTTACACTTTGTCATTGAAGATGTTTGTATTTAACCAGGAACTTCTGAGGAAAAATCCAAACTGATGTTCTCCATGAACGACATCGGAGGAACTGGTTTCTTATCAAAAGAAGAATTTGCCCGGATGCTCAGGTATGATCGATGTTTCCTTTTATTTTTTTTTACAGCTTCAACTATTTTTTTTCTATCTGTTGGTTCATCTTAGCCCTTTTAATGTACTGCAGGTCCTTCATTGACATCTCAAACGGTGCTCTGTCAAAGAGTCAGGCGGAGGACGGCATCAAGTCCATGATGCAAGCCGCAGGCTTTAATAACAAAGAGAAAATCACATGGCAGGATTTCCATTTCCTCCTGCGGGACCACGAGAAGGAGCTGCAGTTTGCCCAACTCAACGTCAAAGGTCAGAAAAGTTTAGTGTAAAGTGTTTTTGTGTGTCCTCATTTCTCTGACCTTGTCTGATGAAATGAATGTGTGTGTAGGGATGGAGAAACAGGGGAAGAAGCGGCTGAGTCGAGACCAGAGAGTGTCCTTCATCTGTCCAGGAAACAGGTCAGCAAACAGACTACGTTCACTCATCCAGATCACAAATGTGTTGCTTGTCACTGTGGATAAAAACAATGATCCACCGCAGCTTTGTAACTTACTCCTTTCATTTATATCCCTTGTGACCATTGTGTTCCAGCTTTCTAGCTTGTCCATTTTTTGTTTACAGCAGCTACAAGACAGATGGATTGGAGCTACGCAGACGGAAGAAGTTTGTTCCCTTTTAGACTTTTGAAAACTATATGTATAGTTAAAAAAAACACCTTTTCCTGAGTTCCTATTGCATATTTTTTTCTAATATTTTTGTGTTGAAAACTGTGGTTGTGTGGAAAAACAAAAAGTTAGTTCTGAAGTTGCACAGTACCATTATTTAACTTTAAGTATCACACCCAACTTCCTCCGTATCTCCACAGCTAAATAAAAGACAGAAGAGGATCCACTGAATTGGATTTTGATATTTTTAGGTTAGGTGTCAGCACTCCAAATGTTTATGTGAAGCCCAAGCGTGAGCAGTACATAAGGAACCCAATCCAGCAAAACATCCAGCACTTCAAGCGCTTCATTGAGAATTACCGCCGTCATATTGTCTGCTTCATCGTCGTGTACGGCATCACAGCTGGCGTGGCTCTTGAAAGATGTTACTGTGAGTAGAAAATTGTAAAGCTTCCTCACTTTGTTAATGTTTAAATCTTGAATTTCAGCTTCATAACTTTCTTTTCTGAACACGTTTAAAAACCTTGTTGTTCAGACTACACTTTGCAGTCCGAGGCTTCGGGTATCACAGAGACTTCAGCTGTGGGCATCGTCATCGCCCGTGGCTCGGCTGCCGCCATCTCCTTCCTGTTTCCCTACATGCTACTCACTGTGTGTCGCAACCTCATCACGCTGTGCCGAGAGACTTTCCTCAACCGATACATCCCCTTCGACGCCGCCATCGATTTCCATCGTTTCATGGCCATGACTGCCATCGTCCTTTCAGGTTGGGAGACCACAAAGAGATGATAGCAGAAAGGGATAATGGAAGATCAAGTTCTGGTGTCTTCTCCTGTTAATATTTTATTAATGTGACCTCTCTCCTGTTTTTCTATTCTAACTGTAGTTATTCATACTTTGGGCCATTTGGTCAACATCTGGATCTTCTCGATCAGCGACCTTGGCATCCTGTCTTGTCTTTTTCCCAAAGTCTTTAATAACAATGGGTAATGTTTGATATATCCTCCTGATTCTAGCAGAACACTTTGTCGAAAGTCATGTTCTTGTTTTATAGTGCGTTTTCATTTCAGGTCTGAACTTCCTATGAAGTGGTCATGGTGGTTCTTTCGAACGGTTCCAGGTATGATAGAACTTGTTCAATTAAGATGTAAATGGACGGCTTGTTTTTCTGTGGTGTAATTCAGTTTATTTGCTCTTCTTTGTCTGTTTCCCAGGAATTACTGGTGTCCTGCTTCTTTTTACCTTTGCATTTATGTATGTTTTTGCCTCACGCTATTTCCGTCGAATCAGCTTTCGTGCATTTTGGATCACACATTACCTCTACGTTGTTGTGTATATTCTAGTAAGTACTTTGGCGACTTTAAAATACCTGAAATGCACTTTGCGGTCAAGTGGCTTTAATGCTGAGTGGCCGTTTTGAAGATTAATGTGATGCTTGCTTTGTCAACAGACAGTTATTCATGGCAGTTTTGCCCTGATCCAAGAGCCCCGTTTCTACATCTACTTAATTCCACCTGCACTGCTCTTCCTGCTGGATAAACTGATCAGTTTGAGCAGGAAAAATGTGGAGATCCCTGTGGTGAGAGCTGAGCTGCTGCCTTCAGGTGACAATTCTGGAAAACCTTAAAAATATATAATAATTCTCTGTCTTTTGTGACTAAAATATTTGTTTGCATGGTGCGTTTAAATTCACCTGTCCCTCGGTTGTCGTACCTGCAGGTGTGACACATCTGGAGTTTAAGCGACCACAGGGCTTCGTGTACCGTTCAGGCCAGTGGGTTCGTATTGCGTGCCTGAAGTTAGGCACAGATGAGTACCATCCATTCACACTCACATCAGCCCCGCATGAAGAGACCCTGAGTCTGCACATCCGAGCGGTGGGGCCGTGGACAAGCCAGCTCCGAGACCTCTACACAGATGAAAGCCTGGTGGAGCTTGGAGCCTACCCTAAGGCAGGTTAAATATTTTTTTTGTGTGTGTAAACATTTTCATCTTTCTTCACCATTTTTTGTTTTTTCACAACACTGATATTCATTTTTTATTTCATCCTCAGCTGTACCTGGATGGCCCATTTGGTGAGGGTCATCAGGAGTGGATTGACTTTGAGGTTTCTGTTCTGGTGGGAGGAGGAATTGGAATAACACCTTTTACCTCCATCCTAAAAGACCTTGTGTTCAAGTCCTCCATGAAGTCCAAGATTCTGTGTAAAAAGGTGTTGCTTATAATCATAAAATCTACAATTATTTTCCCAGCATTTGTGTTTGTGCAAGAAGCTCACTCCATAAACATTATCTTCCTCTCTTCCTCTTTCCTGTAACTAACGTGCATTGATTATTTGAAGGTGTACTTCATCTGGGTGACACGCACACAGCGTCAGTTTGAGTGGGTGTCAGACATCATCAGGGAGGTGGAGGAGATGGACACCCAGGAGCTGGTCTCGGTCCACACCTACATCACTCAGGTGGCAGAAAAGTTCGACCTCCGCACCACCATGCTGGTAAGATCTGCAGTCCACTCTTCTATGTGTAGAAAAGAGGAAATCAACTAAAATACAGCTAAATATTTAACAAACAATCACTTCAAAGTTGAAATACTGTATATGCTTTGTATATTATAGTAATATTCAATCATTTCAGGCAATATGCTCCCATTTTTTATTTATGCGAGCTCGATAAGAAAATATCCCTCTTATGTTCGTACGGAAAATATATAGCCACAGACAGCACGCTTTTAGCTTAGTTTAGCATACAGACTGGAACCAGGAGACTCCAAAATCAAATCATTACCAGTTAAGATCAGTAATTTACATTTTGAACTTGTACTATGATTTTCATGATCTAAACATGATTATAACCTCTTTCAGAGTCTTTTATCAGATCTGCTTTCATAGCAGCGGTCAGCAATTCAGATACAACAGATGGTCGAATGTCCTCATGGACTAATCATAATTGAGTACTCAGCAAAGCTGTGTAAGAAGTTAAACTAACTGGCTGCTTGCTGTGTCATATTTAACAAACAGAGTGGCATTGATTTTCTAATTTAACACACAAGAAAGCACAAAACATATTTTCCGTAACAGTTTGTTTAAAATGAAATATTAACGAAATCCACTTATGATCCATTCATTTGTAATGTGTGGACAGTATGTGTGTGAGCGCCACTTTCAGAAGGTGTGGAACCGCAGTCTCTTCACCGGCCTGCGCTCCGTCACACACTTCGGGCGGCCTCCCCTGGTCTCCTTTCTCAGCTCGCTGCAGGAAGTTCATCCCGAGGTTAGTGCTTCATGCATATTAATCTATGAAGGATTCTTCAAAACATTGCTCAACACACCAGCTTATGTTTCAAGTTGTATTATTTTTCCGTAGGTGGGTAAAATTGGAGTGTTCAGCTGCGGACCACCGGGACTGACCAAGAACGTGGAGAAAGCTTGCCAGCAGATGAACAAGAGGGATCAGGCCCATTTTATTCACCACTATGAGAACTTCTGATTTGTCTCATAAAAGAACAATGGAGCCAGTGTAGGGTGTTCTGATTTTATGTAATGTCTCAAAGTTAGAGATCCTTGTTACCAGCTGATTAAATGTTTCTTCTCCTTTACATTGTTATTCTTTAATCATGAATATTGTGGTTGAAATCATTCAAGGATGAACAACTGTATTTCCTATATCATAAGAAAACAGAATTGTGCATCGTGCATCTCTCATATGAGATTGCCTTCACTATTTTTAATCATAATGTACCATTAATTTTGTTGAATACTTGTGCTTTAGTTTCAAATATCTTGAACAAATAAATTAACAATTTACAACCCAAAAACATTGTTACTGTCACACTCAGTTTATGAATATAACATTAGCTTTTAATGTCAAATCTTTGTTGTAGGACATTAGATTATGTAAGGACCTGGGGGGTTTTGTGCAGTGGAAGTTCCCTAAATCCTGCTGCTGGCTCCTTCTGGTGCTTTTAGCTTTTGGACTAAATGTATGCTTGAATAAGCTCAAACTCCTAAATTAGATTTTTCGGTTGAGTGATAAACCAGACAACTCCTCCACAAGAATAAAGTAGAGAAATTGATTTTTAGAAGTTTAGAGGGAAGGATTTTCCCTTGGTGACACATTTAGTTATGAATAATTATAATTCATCATTTAAAGCTCTTGGCCATCATTTTCTAACAGTATTCATTTTTTTTACATTTATATAGGATCTTTGTACAATGCTGCTACTGCACATGCCTAAAACAATATGGGTTAAGCATGTTTGTTTGCTTATATCATATATGGAAGATAACGTAGGATATGCAAAGTTCATATCATGGCAGCTTAGTAATGGTGGCCTGCTGTGGTTCAGGAGGTAGAATGGTCAGTGAAGGACGGTGGTACCTAGGTCGATTGTAATAATTGCTTTCTAGACAGCGCACATCCTCTTGAACCGAAATGACAGCTAATCTTTGTCACTTACAACTAAGCAAAAAAAGAATCGCCAGGCAAGTTTTGTCACAAGATCGAACCATGTGGAAGTGTCCTTGGGGAAGATACTGAACCTCAAATTGCTCCTCAATGTCATGCTTGACGGTGTGTGAATGTTGGTCTCCCCTGAGCGGGTGCTATCTTGTATGGCAGTCTCTTCCACCAGTGTATGAATGTGTGTTTAAATGGGTCAATGCTGACTTGTTGTTGTTGTTAGTGTTGTTGAGTACTTTGAGTGGTCACAATGAAGAGAAAATTGCTATATAAATGCAGTTAATTTACTTCCCAAATAGGATAAAAGCAACAAGCTTATTTCACTATAGAAATTGTCTTGTGTCTGTATACTTGAGTGGCACAAGGGAGGGAAAACTGTAACATAGGTACGTTTAAAGAATGTATGTAACTTTTCTTTCTATTTGTTAAACACAGTACGCATGGAGGGAGAGGTAGAAGACAGCACACCACTTATTTGAGCATTTATTTTCACAGTATGTACATGGCATCACATAATGTGCAGAACTACCTGCTATCATACAGGCACTATCCTTAGGCTGGCTCACACCACTGGCACCAAAAGTAGCATTTTACAGCCTCCACCCTTAGGTGCCACCAAAAACTTGTGTGGTTTAGTCAGACTTGTTTAATATAAAATACTGAACACAAGACAAACATAAATAATTCAAATTAAAATACTGAATACACATTATTAACCTTTTCATAATCATTACTTCTTATACTTCGTATTAACCCTACCGGAACCATAAAGAGGTGTTGAATTCTCGGGGACTCTTTGACCCGCGCACCATGGGAACTGTAGACAGGAGAGCACAGGTACGTTTTTGATAGATTATACACTGTTCAATGTCTCTTTATCTTTACATTAACGTTACTAATGACTGCATTGATGACGATTTTGCTGTTTATTCATACTTTGACTGAGCCATGTTAAGATCACTCCGCGAATGACACCCTGTAATTATGTCCTACAGGTGGCCAATCCAACTATCTAGAATAAATAACATGAGTTCAGATTGCCTGCCGATGAAGAAAAATCCAATAAAGGTTTTGTAAAAAGCAAGACTTGTTTGTCTCATTATTGTAGAAATGTGCCAATATTTTCTGTGCAGAAAGTTACAATGCCTAACCCTAAATAGCCTAGCGCAACAACAAAACAAAAAACAGCCTCGCCTTTACTGAAGTCTACAAAAACGTAAAGGAGACCAAGACCACCTACGCTCCAAGCTTAATTGTCACACACTTTATATAAAACTTTAACTATTTACTGCACTCTATCTTTGGACAATTTCAAGGCTGTATCACCAGAGTCTGTGGTTTCTTCTTCAACTCTCTCAACCTTTCGAAAAAACTAGGTCGTTTCAGAAATTCATCCTTAATTAACCTACATTTAAGAAGTTGAAGTGCATGAAATTACCTGAATCCAGCAAATCCAGGGGCCGCATCGACAGCATTTACTGCTACTTGAACTAGGCTTACCAGCTTATACTAGCGCTGCTTTATCTTGTGTTGCTGGTTACAGCCTGGCCATGTTTTTCTAGCCTAATCTCAGTAAAAGAGATACATTTATATATTTTTTATTGAGGTTGTTTTAATAAAAGACCCAAATGACTTAACACGCATTGTAAACTTCAAAGCCATAAATCCTAAAGCAATAACTGAGCTACTCTTTACAGTCTGATTTAAATGATCTTTATTGGCATGACATGTTATGGCATTTGTGTATAATCTGATAACACCGGTCTGCAGCCCTGAAGCCAAATGTTTGAACTGGTTAGTTAATGAACATAAAATATGTCACCTCATGATTTACTGCATATGATTCTGACTGATCAAATGGCACCCTCTCCTGGTAAAGAGTACACCATCCTCCATCATTTTACACCGAAGCTGGATAAAATGTGATTCAAGGTCATGCTGGGTTTTGCCGCATTACTTAATTTTTTCAGTTCATTGCATTAAGCTCCCCTTTAAATGCCCTTGTTCCATTTTATGATATGTTAATGCTTCTGCTCAATGCAAGCCTGACATCTCAATGTAACGGGTCAATACTCATGACAAAATACTTTAATCTTGCTTTAATCAGGTGTCACACTCCCAGCAATAACCAGAAAGGTGGGTTGTTGGAGAGCTGGTCAGTATAGAGCAGCTGGAGGTTAAGGCAAGACTTCACCCCCAAAATGACTATTTGTAAATCCATTACTTGCCGTGTGTTACCTCACATTTGTGGTGGACAGTTTTTCTGGCATGCATCCACAATTAACGAAGCATCAAAATGAAGAAAAGTCTAGAATAGATGAATCAAGTCAGGTATAGCCTGCAGGTGCACTATTCGTCCATGCAAATACTGGCCATACAACAGTGTTTAAAATAGTAAGGTTATAGATAAATAAAAATTGGACTTCACTGCACGTGTGCTAAACAGATCTTATTTAGTTTTGCTGTTGGTAATTGCAGCCCCTCTTAGTGCAATGTATCAAATGTTCACAATTAATTGTTTTTTCAAGGTGAAATGCACTTCAAGATTTAAAGGTAACATGGGGTGGTTAAGCATTCCTTTAACTCTGTTACATTCCCATTGAGTTTCAGGATAGGGAGTGGGTTTGAACCTCAAAACCTTATTTTTGGACTACCTGAGGATTTAAAGTAAAGTCAGCATTACCCAAAATAACTGTGCGGCCTGTGATGTGTTCTTTTTTAAATTCTCTCCAAGGATTTAACAGAAAATAATTTAATTAAAGGTGGCATATGGTGATTAAATAGCAACGTACGACACAAAAATTATGTAAAATATGTTGTCTGTGCAGTGGTGAGCCGTTTGCATTGGTGTACTTAGGAGTCTGGTAATCTGCTTAGTGTCACTAAGTACCAAGCTAGAAATCAGCCACTGTCCAGATTGTCTCTTCCTGCCCCAGATAAACGACTCAGACAACAACAAAGCCAGGTTCCAGGAAATATGTGGCATGGTCGCTGCACTGGCATAAAATATGCACCTCCCCTCCTTTGGGAAATGTGTTGATGGAGCCGGGGATAAAGTTTTGTTAGGTCTCCTGAACTCGAAGATGTTTGGCAGTGGAACCAAGAAATGGTTTGTGAAGAAGCAGAAGAGGCAGTACCAGAGGACTGGCAGGAGGCCATGCACCAGGAAGAGGAAGAGATGGACGGCAAAGATCCTCAAGAAGCATCGACAAAAGATCCTGAGCGAGCTGGATGTCAACACAGTACTTCCCTACCTGGTGTATGACAAGGTTTTCTCACTAGGGGAATACAAGGAAATACTGGGACACGAGTCCAGCAAGAAACGGACAGAGATATTTTTGGATCATCTCTCTTCAAAGGGGCCTTCTGCATTCTGCTCATTCTGCTCTGTTCTGGAGGAAGAGTGTCCCCACCTGCTAACCTCCTTCCTGCTGGATGAAAAAGGTACATACATTGATAATCAATTGATGATTAACACAAAAAAATAAAGGTCATTGAGGGCTGTGTATTGTTGTGCTGTTGTTTCTCTGAAAACACACTTCAGCGTGCATCAGACCAACATTTACAGTGTATTAATTTCTAGCCGACCTTCCTCTTATTTTTACCAGTATTTTCCCTAATCTTGTGCTGCATTTACTATTATGTGAGAAATGCATTTTTTAAAAATGATCAAGGAAACAAAACTACTCTGGCGCCGTAAACCCGCGTCACAGACTAAGAGCCAGCAGAAATAGCTTCTTAAATCTGGATGGCTGAGGGGATTACTGAGCCGCCAGCGTTCCTAACTAGCCTCTGACAACATATGGCCTCAACGTGGCTGTAGTGCGCAGACCTGTCTGTGCTGCACTATTCAAAATCAATATGCTTCACTTACATTTACATAAAACTGAGTGCTCTACAGAAAATCCCTCTCAGTGTTATCTGTGGCTAATATTCTATCCTTACAAAGTGAATCCTTCTACTTACAAAGCAAGTGGGGAAGAAATGTAATGAAAGGGCCATTTAGAGTGATTAATATATGAATCTGTCTGTACAGATGGTGAACCAGGACAGGGCAGGAACGGGGGCTTCCCTGTGCCCCCTAACGGTTCAGGAGAGCCACCTCTGTGCTCCCCTCCCATGTACACCGACGCGGTGTTTAAAACCAGGTAAGAGACATTTTGCATTTCACTGAATAAAAGCCTCACATGTACTGCTTTAATGTCTTCTTGATCACCGAATGATCTACGAGTTGATCAAATCAACCCTGTGATATTAAGTGTTGCTTTTCTTATGAATTGAGGTATCTATGTTTCCCCTGCAGTCCTCCAATTAAAGGCATGACTTTAATGAACGATAACAAAGGCTGATATAAAACCATGCATGGCTTGAGGGTCACTGAATGCTTTAATTAAGAGTATGAAAATGATTGCTCAGCCCATTTGAGCACCTATTGACAATTTGGAACCAATGTATATTTTATCCCATCTATACCCTAATGCTTTGCATGGCTAATGTGTGCAGTGTGGTCATTCATTTGTTTTTCTGTGGCTTTATGATGCTGTCACAAGCGGCATGTCCTGAATGATAGATGTTTTGTCGTATCAATGCATCAATGTTTTGCTGCATGAGTTCCACACTGTCTTGTGCATGCTAATGTTGATGTTGTTGCTGTCAAACTGGGGTTTTATTTTTTTATATTGCTAAACCTCATTGGTTTTGGAACAGTTTGCCAATAAGCTGCACGCACATTTACAGAAATGTTGATCTTGTGTGTCATTATTAATACATAAATAATTAAGACATGAAAAGATGTGTTGGATGTAAGAAACGGTATGAACAATGTTTGCCAATAAGTACTGAGAGGATTCAAGCTGCTTGAGGTGTCCCAACACCTTATGTAGTTTTTTCTTTTAATTTGTCAGACCATCTGCAATTTGATGAATTTGGCAGAACTTGTCTAAAAATGGTGTTACTTAACTGCGTATATAAATGAACTGACAGAAAAGAGTATCATAAAATGACATCTGCTGAGCTATTCCTTTGTATTTGAGAGAGTGACTGGTACTGTGGTGCAGAGTCCTGCGAGGCTGCTTTTGTCACTGTGTGTCAGCTCCTGTGATTGTATCTTGACTGAGTGTTGGTGTCATTCTGATGTGTGTGTGTGTGTGGACCCCTGGAGAGTACCCTTGGCCGAGCAAACACAGCAGGGGGAGGGGAGGGATAGGGAATGGTTGTGTGTGTGTGTGTGTGTGTGTGTGTGTGTGTGTGTGTGTGTGTGTGTGTGTGTGTGTGTGTGTGTGTGTGTGTGTGTGTGTGTGTGTGTGTGTGTGTGTGTGTGTGTGTGTGTGTGTGTGTGTGTGTGTGTGTGTGTGTGTGTGTGTGTGTGTGTGTGAGGTAAAGTGCTTGCTTGGATGTGATGCCTGAAGTGACGGGACTGAGAAGCTGATATGCTCCCTAGACCGTTAAGAAGGCCTCTTTAATATATGACAGCTAAGTCAGCATAGAGACAGCTATCCCAGTGGTCTGGCCCTGGGCACTGACACACACAAACACACAGGAACAGGCTGACAGAAACCGACCAACACACACAACACAGCATAGCAGCACACACAGCCAGAATAGTCACAGTGCCTCAACACGAGATGCAGAACGCTAACATGGCAATGTAAGTCCTCTTAAAATTGAATGTCAGAGTTATTTTATCCAAACGTATGTTACGATTTTTAAATATACCGCTCTATGTGACGATGCTAACATCTGTTGGTGTTAGGAAAGGTAAAACCTGCAGAGATTGTTTTGTCGCTCATGTCTTTTTTATGTATTAATGCAGCCTGTATGTTTCCTCTTCTTACAGTCAGTCAGATACTGTCTGGCAAGGTTGACAGCATGCATATTTAGAATAAAAACTGCATAATCTTTTGTTTATTCACTCTTAGTAGAAGTAGGACAGAAACTGCCTCAAGTCGTGGATGCTTGGCTTCCAATTTGTTTGCCAGCATGTTTCCTCCTGTGACAGAGTGAAGCATGTCTGCAGTCATGCTTGTTATAAATGAGAACCTGAGATATCTTCCTCCTGGTGAACTGTATCTCCCCAAGGAGCAGCGTGTGTGTTTGTTTGTTTTTTACCTCTCTGATCCACACACTTCCTCTGAACCACAGCAGAAGAGCTGATTGATTGTCAGCTCTGTGGGTTCAAAGAGACACTGTGTTTATTAGTTTGGCTTTTCTTGTCCGCCTCTGGTCAGTATCCTGCTGACTGAGAGCGAACATGCAGCATTTAATCACATCTCACAGGGCTTCTGTTTTAAAGGGCACAAAGGACCTGTGTATCGCTGTAAAAGAGCAGCGCCAGGACTGATATGAAGCTGCCTGAATCAAGTTTAAGAGCCACTGACTGCAATAACGTTTGCATGGAAAATCAGCATATAGAACATCAAGCGCGATCTGAGTCTGACCTCTGGTATTAAAATGCTGATTTTAGTGCATAAAATGCATGATAACGCAGGAATATTGATTGGATAGCTGGCAATGTTTTAGCTCCAGGGTAAATCCCTACAGAGAGCGTGTGAGTGTGATTCTCCAGGATGTGTTGGCTGTGTGTTCAGATCTGTGGCCTTATATGTATATGTGAGGCTGCAGCTATGATGTAAGTCACCGTGCCTTCATCCATAAGTGGAGAAAATGAGATGCTGGCAGGTTGAGGAGGAGGAGGAGGAGGAGGAGGAGGAGGAGGAGGAGGAGGAGAGAAGAGATTAGCTGGAGCTGGGAGGTTATGCTTCTCTGTGCTGATGACTCACCTCACAGCACATAGAGAGAAAGCACTGCGACAGCACCGAGGTGTGACTCTGTGTGTGCCTGCGTGCGCGTTTCATTACTCTTGTTCTTCTTGGTGCAGTGCATTCATGTGAAGAGGACTTTCTCTGTGAACTTCTCTTTGTTTGGTGCAAAAGTAATAAATCACGGTGTTACAGCGGTAGTGGTTCTTAGGGCTTTCGTCCAGGTTTGTCTCCTCTGGGAGCAGCCAAACTCGGAGTCCTACAAACCAGCTTTGATTTTGCTGTGCAGAATAAAGTGGACAAGAGATTGTAAGGACACAGGAAAGAAGGGCAGCCCCGTCTGTCCTATTTACTTGCTGTAAAAAAAAAAAAGACTTTAGTATGTTATTAGCCTCCATGCATGCTCGGTGTGGACATGATTGTGTGAGTCGGTGTGTGCGAGTGTGCGGTGTGCAATAGAAGATGTCAGCAGTGGTTTCTCATGTGAGAAGGGTAATGATGGGGCAGGCTGCTCCAAACCATTACGTTGGAGATGCAGAGGGGGGATGCCAATGTGAAATCAAAGTGCTGCAGTGGAGTGTGCATGGTATGCAGCGATCTTCAGACTGCAGCACAAACACTGACCCACTGCTGTCTCAACGCTTCCCCACTGACACACTACTACTGGTTCCCACTCTTCCAACCTCCTGTGTGTGTGTGTGTTTCATTGTGTGTAATTGTGTGTGTGTGTGTGGCCATTGCAGTTTTGCCATCCAGTAATGACTGCTGTGTCTTACATGCCTGATAATGACGATGCGTGGTGTCTGATTTATCAGCAGAGATTTCTGAATGGCGTCCTAGTCAATGGGAGGTGACAGAGTGCACTGGTGGTAGGTTTGTTGCTGCTCTGATGATTCCATTAGCGGTGTTATTAGTTGAGTGTTGACTGGATTTAAGAGGCTACGAACAGGAAGCGTGCCAGCGTGCAGCGAAGACACGATGGGGACGTTTCCTGTGTGTTAAAACTGAATTATCAATCCATAGCTACAGTGCAGCACCATTATGCAATCTAAACTACTTCCTCCTAGAGAGTACGTATTACTGCCAGAAAAACTGAGGTCATTCTGTGAGGATTTTTCTTGCATATTGAGTTTTCTGTTCACTAATATTTTCTGTAAGTTTTAATTAAAGTCGCTCTAATTGTTACAGAGAATTGTCACCGGTGAACATGTTGTGACCAAATACAAGCTAAAAAGAATAATGGACTTGTATTCACCAACATGAATCCAAATGATTGGCAATGTCAACTGCTGGATATTTAAACAAGCCACTGTGTGCTAAATATTTTAAATAGAAAGATTATGATATATCAATGTTGTGTTAACAACTTGTTTCTGCTTCCCCCAAGTGGCAAAGGGAAATCCTCTGTTAGAAAACCTGCTTATTAACTTAACTGAGGAAATTAACTAAATGTAACTATCTGAAGTCTCACAGAATAGCCTCTATTTCCAATTAGTCTGTACCAAATTGCACAGTTTCTTTCAGGTATTTATTCAACGAAAGTGATACCATTTGATAAACAAACCTCCAGACAATTCTTAAAATGCTGGTGTCAGTCTAAAAGATACACAAAATATATCATGTAAACGCAAGCTTGCTAAATACCTCCCAAAGCCACGGACCTGCTTATAACGCATAACATGATATTTTTCTCTGACTGTTCTAATCCCTTAAAGAATATTCTGTTTCAAACCCAGTGACTTGTGTAGACTCCACTCACCAGCAGTTACTGCATGGGCGAATTTTTGGACATGAGAGCGCTGGATGAATGTAGGTTCCTTTAATGCCCTAAAGGGTTTCTGCGTCCAGTTACCCAGAAGTAACTAACTGGCAGCCACATGAAGAGCTGTTTTAAATAACAGAAATGGTCTGATGTTCATTCTCAGAGGATTAAATTAGGCTCGGTTGTAAATATGAGTTCATAAAATAACTTAAGCTATATAAATGTGGATATTTGTGGTAGAAATATTGACTTTAACCATTGATTTCATGTTACATAAACACACATTACAGCATGCAGTACTCGATGTTTACCCAACACTTGCAAGAGAAAGCTTTACACTGTCTGTACTGCAGGTTAGCATAACACACTCACTATGTGGAGGCTTCTGTCATCCAGAGAGCACTAAAGTGTGATGGGTGCATACATTTTCATCAATAAAGGCCACAGGGGGATTCACTCCCCTGATGCTGCCGATGTCAATGCCATGCTCAGTCAGTTTGTATGTATTGTGGAAATCTTCTGTAGGACACAAGTTAATTTTCAGCATATCCTTCAGTCCAATTTTTCCTAATTAATGCACCAGATAATCCCCTTATCACATAATGTGTATAATAGCTATTGTAGTAATGTGTTATGGTAGATAGATATTAGATCCTCAGTTTCAATTTATCTGGCCTCACCACAACCTCGTGTGCTGTTCAGCATCTTTGTGTAAGTCCGTCTGGTCTAGTGAGAGTGAGAAGTGCACCTCTGCTCAGGTGAGCACTTTTCTACTCCTCTAAGACTTCAAAGTCTAGACTAATCGACTTACTCGGAAGCTTAGAAAGGCACCAGTGTGTCAGTCTATTGACTGGAAAACAACCCACGCCAGCCTCTGTTTGCCGCTAATGACAGGTGGCGTGGGCACAGTCCACTGAGACAGAGCCGCTGTGATTTTAACAAATACCAAGTCACTGTATAATCTGAAGCAGGACTGAGGGGCATATTTAATGTGTCCAACATCATAAATATCCCTTTAATATTACTCATAGACAAGATAAATGTATTCATTATGATTTAGGCAGAAATAACCTTTGATTTATCATTTGTATTCACATCAAACGTTTCCAAAATAGTCATAGCTCTTTAAGAAGACAGGAAGAGAAAACCCTTAGGGAGCAGTTACTATCTTTCAGGTGTGAAGTACAAAAGCAGGAAATAAAAATAAGCAAAATGTATATATGACTGCAAGTCAAGTTTTAAAACACAAGTCATAATCCAATAATGGAATTCTTATAAATCCAGTATTGATGTAATACATCCATTATAAGTAACCTGTTAAGGTAGAATAAGTTGAATAAATGTCCAACATGTGTTCCGGTCAAGTACTTATTTTGGCTTCTGCTTTTCTCACCCATTCAACTTTGACTTCCTCTCACATGCATTCTGATCTCTTGAATTTTAAATGATTTTTCAGTAGTATTGTGTTATAAATGAATGGCAATGTTTGGACAGAAACATTATCGTGCAAATTGCAGTTTCATGTGATGGAAAATAAAGCATGTGTAACAAATGTGATTGTGACATCTAATTACTTGGAGCAAATAGCATATTTGTTTAATAAAACATGCTACCCTTCTGTGTGTAGCTCTAGTTCCTGACCAGACTCCAAATAAATACACAGTGGAATCACACTATAGCATATCTAAATATGCAGTAATGTATTTAGATGTTAATTATACTTTAGTTTCTCATTCTCAGCTTTAATAGGTTACATATGGTCAGTGTCTCTGGATGTATCATGTGTGTGGTGTGCAGAGGTAAAACCCTCTCTGGCCACATCATTACATTAGAGTCCGCTTCAGGAAAATATGACGTATGAGATTAGATTAAAGAAGGATGGTCCCTGACTACTATCTATAGTCTGCCCCCCTATTTCATTATGTCTGACATTTAATTTTAATTAACCACTAACTCCATCTTATTACCATTTGCCATTTTGTGTCGCACATAAATAAAGCCAAAAGAAATACACGTTATTTCCTTTGACATTGAGATGTGCTGACTTATT